>NW_028277297.1:300000-450906 GCF_059751315.1 Micrasema longulum
AAATATTTTTGAAAATCGCAAAACGTATCGACACTGAAAATTTCATTTTAATACGCTTTCTAAAAAAAAAAAAACAAATCCAGTTCAGTTTTGAGATGCGGAAAACGGGACAACGAAACATCGAGTTTGGTGATTTTAGCTAGGTTAAATCAGTTTGACATGCAGTTGTCTTTTCTGTTAAGTTTTGGGGAGGCATTTGGGACAGAGTGACAGAAAAACAATGTTCTAATAGCTATTTATTGAAATTCTCAGACACCGTCTTTCTTTTTTATATTCAATAATAATTATTGACATGCGGCCAAATAAATGAAATAATCCGGTATCAGTTTTGCAATGTTGCGTGTTATATTGGATTTCAATGCTTCAAAAGTTGTTGGTTCGTTTCCATTCACGATGGACTTAAAGTAACTGCAATGGGAAATAATCCAATATGGTCAAACGATAGGATCGTGAACGTCAGTTAACGGGACCATTTCTGGAAATAATTTTATCGTCAAATTTGTCACGTAGTAAATTCACGGTTTTATTGGGTGATCCAATAAGAGTGCACGATTTAATTGGTTAAAAAAACCCATGTTTTTCTGAGCGAGAGATAATATTTTTACTGCATTGTGAAGTTAACATTTTTCAATTATGTAGGGAATAAAATATTCAGCATATGGCCCCTGCAGCTTTGAACACAGGCTCTTGCTCTTTTCATGAAATTTTCGATGACATTTTCGCAAAGATGTGGCTCTATCTCACTGATGACGGTTGGATCTCAGCCTTAACCAAAAACCCTAAAGAAAGAAATCACACGGCGTTAAATCGCAAGATCTTGGGGGCCAATTGGCATCGGAATTTCGGGAGATGATTCGGTCTGGAAATCGTTGTTTCAATAAATCGATTGTTTCGTGCGCGGTGTGGCAGGTTGCGCTGTCCTGCTAAAACCACGTGTTGTTCAGATCCATACCATCCAGTTAAAGCCAAAAGAACTCCGTTATCACGTTCCTTTAACAAATGCCATCCACAGTCACTGCATTCCGACCTCATTTTTAAAAAGTTAGGCCCAGTCACGACGGCCTGACCAAAATCCGCTCCAGGCAGTTGCTCGTTGTGGGTGAATTTGTTTTTTAAGGATTACGCGCGGATTTTCTAAGCCCCAAAATGCGCCTCATTGGTGAAGATGATTTGTTTAAAAAAATCGGCATTCATTTCATCTTGCTCCGTCACTGATTGAACGAATCGCCGGCGCTGTGCATGGTCCGCTGGTTTGAGCTATTGAGTGAGCAAAATTTCGTATGGGTAAAGGTGAAGATCTTTTGTCAAAATTCGCTGCGTGGTACTTCGTGAAATTTGAAGTTGTTGTGAACGATGCCGAACTGATATTTCCGGGTTTTTGGTAACACTTTCCTTTACAGCAGCCATATTTTTTAAAAACCGGCCGGTACGTCAACGCACAGTAAACTGACTGTCCATCATCGACCCAGTTTTTTGAAATTTACTGATCACTCTTCGAATTGTTGATACATAAGGTGCACTTCCACGACCGAAGATTTCGCGAAGTTTGCGAGCGATTTCAGCGTTACTTTCTCATTTTTTGTAATGGGTTTTCACAATGACAACGCGTTGTTCAGTTGTGTAACGTTCCATTTTTAATAATAAAAACAATAATTGATGCCAGCTGTCAAATTTCAGAGCTGCAATCTGCAAATAAAATAAATGATGTCAAATTTAATCGTGCACTCATATCGGGTCACTTTTTACAAAGAGCCCTTTTTGCTAGGCAAAAACACTCATTTCTAAAATATATTTTCACAATTTGAGAACTTTTTCAATGGGAGTAAAACCGTTTTTAATTTTAACATTCTTACAGAGACAGATTAAAAAAAATGTCATCAGTATTTTGACAAGAGACAGTATTATCAACCGAAAATTCTATCCTCACAAAAAAACACCTGTTATAGGCAGAAACAAAAAGCAGTGTGTTTTGATCAAATTAATATTGTTGTGCAAGTTCACATTTTAACTGAATATAATATAAATATTCCGTATATTTTCTTTGCTGCAAGCAGACTTTTACAGTTTTTCTTTTGCTAAATTTCCATCAAGATATTTTTCACAAAATCCCAGATTGCTAGCTTTGCATATTTAAAGCAAAAAATATAAATTTAATACCGGTGAATTTAGTATCCGTTATTTTAAAATACAAAACGAGGTTCTTATTGCACTTCGTTACGGAATATTCACTTCAGCGAAACACAGTTTTTAATTTCCCGTTTAGATGAAAATATTTTTAATTAAACTTTTATTAAAAGTTCAATTTAACCAAAAATATTTTTCTTATTATTTTCTGCACGATAAATAAGTATTATGATTATAAAATTCAATTTCTCTAATGTTAGAAAGGAGGTGCAACTTTTAATTAACTTTATTTTGTTAATTTTTAATATAATAGCGATGGAAAACATTTTCGAAAAAGAAAAATAAAAGACTTTATATAATCTCATCTAAATCAATAAAAATTTCAATTTTACAAATAACAACAGAGAAAAATCTAATAAATATGAATATATTCAAACATAAACAAAGTTGTGAATATTACACAATGCGTGAAATAACCAATTAAACTAACCAATGAAAGGTCGTTAGATCTGTTTTTTTACTTTCAGTCTTGTAAACCTGAAGAATGCAGTTAAACTACATAATTTCTACCGGGTTCTAGAAAGGAACCCAGACGCGCTATGTAAGTTATTGAATTCAATGTTCATGTATTCGTGAAGCGCCCTTGAGGGATTATATTATGAAAATAGCGGTACGTTAATTATCCTTAACAATGAAATACATTGTATTTAGGATGCAACATTAGAGTAATAATTGTTTAGAGGAGCTCTAAGCCTTATTGGATTGAACTAAAGCGTTTTAATTTTTGGTTTGGTTTTAAGTTTAACAACAATCGTTTAATGGGTGGTTTCAGTTTTCGCTTGCAATTCTCAACTACTAAAGTACTAAAAGCCCATTGTATTGCTGTTATCTGTAGCTAACTTCGTGGTTAATAATCATACAATGGTTTCCTCCGCGTAAAAGACTATTAAGTTATTACTCCAAGGAAGCAACTGAATTATTTTCGGAATTAAAAGATAATTATATTTATCGGCATTTATTAACATTTATTCGGAGTAATTGAAAATTTGTTAGCGCTGATAGTAAATATTATCTTGAAAATATTTTTATTATTTTCACGCTTATATAAAACATTCAAATGATATAGTATTAAAGCTATCCTTTACAAATGAGATTAGAATTTATTCTCGCAGGAAATTCTTTTGAATGCGTACTACATCAGATTATGCATAGACTCGCTCGCAACGTCTAGGTCACCTGCATTGGTTCATGAGTAAAAAGGAAACACATACCGCAAGTAATTTTAATCACACTAGGAATTTTGTATTCGTGGTTTTGTATTAACATCTATTCTTAACGACACAAAATACGAAGTAAGTAAATGCCCCGAATCAGCTGATAAGTGTTAGTACGGGAAGATGCTCGAAGAAATCATACAATAAAATGTGTTTTTGCATTATTCGTGTGAAACAGATACGGCGAATGGCTCGGATAAGGCTTCTGACTAAAATAATAATTAATCTTTTTTATTTGTTCATGTAAAGATACATATAACAAAAAAATAATAACGTTTCCCTAACTGATTGTCTTTATTTCATAAGTATTATTCCAAAATTATATTAGAAGTATTAGAGAGTACCATTTTTTTATAATTAAAAAATTGACGCATATAAAAATAATTGAAAATTGGAGTATTTTCATTATCATCATAATCATTATTCCATGTCCATTCCCCAGTTGGAGCATGTGATGCCCATAGAGAGCTTCCAGGCATATCTTTCAGCTGCCAGCTTCTATGCATCCTTCCAAGTCAGTTTGGCGTCCCATAGTTCTGACATGTACTGCCAACGGGGAAAGTCAGCAGCGGACGTCCAGAACGTCGAGAATCTGTTAAATTGTAAAGTAGGCAAGCGTGGTTTAAGCTCTCAGGAAGCATCCGCAGTATATGACCCTGCCAACCATATCGCACCCGCTTGATGACAGTTGCCATTGGAATTCACTGCGTCCGTTCTCTTATTTATTAATTTCTCATAAACAGCGAGACACACCTATTCTCAAAACTTGTCATTTTGACATTTTTGGGCCACGATTCGCATCCGTATAGGAAAATAGTTGTTGTTGTGAAGGCATTATAAAGACGGCGTTTGGTTTAGGTGTTATAGGGTAACCAAAATACGAAATTTGTTTTCAAACTTACTTTAAGTAACCCGGTCTCATTGGTTGAAGTTTATGCATTTTTTAACGAATGTATCTCCATTCATTTCAACCCCAAGAGCAAGGTTTCTATGAATCTAAATACTAGTACTGAATAAGCAATTTTACCTCAAATTATTGAAACGTCTCCGGAACCATTAAAAAGTGTATCACTTAAATTTAATTAGTTTTTTTTAAACAAGAAAAAATGCTGAACATATTTAAGTAGTATCTGAAACACTATTTTCCTAGTCAATTGTTAAAAATAATTTAATGGTACAATATTTTGATTTTATCAAAAAATTTGTCAACACGATCTGGAATATACTCCCTAGAGAGTTATTAAGATTAAAATATTACAACAGAAGAGTTCTCATCCTTATTTTATAGAAGGGAAAATAGAAGTGTTGGCATTTACAGGGCTAATAATTTAAGTGGCCAATTTATACACATGTCATATTTTCAGCCTTTGCCTAGCATTTAGATAAAATTATTTACTCACTTGTCTCATTTGCATCTATAAAAATTTCAGCTCTTTAACTTTACGAAAATCAACCGATAGAAAAATTAAATAAAAAAATATGGATGTCAACTCTTGTGCGACTGTGGTGTCACACTAGTCAACATAAGATACAAGATTTGATATATCTCTCTAATTTAAAAAAAATATGAATTCATATTTATGTGATCTTCAAATGGACATTTTCACACCAGATTTGGAAAGTGAAATGTGTGTAACTATGCTGGATATTAATTTTAAAAAATGTTTATCCTTGCTACCCGAAGAATGAATGTTCGCTAATTCAGAAACACATCTGTATAAGAGAGAGCACGAAGATAAAACTCATGAGAAGGAAGATAGATACACTGTTATGTTGCGGATGTTGTTTAAAACAGATTCAATTTTTAGTCGGTTGATGACAGTAATGGGAGACGCACGCGGGTTATATGAGCGGCGTATTTATGATTTTTAATTTATTTTGCCACGCTGTTTTAATTTATGCTGCCAACAGAATGTCTCCATGTTTTTTTTTATATTTAAGGAAACATTTGCGTTCTTATTATTTATCAAAATATTTTTATTTGCAGGGCCATTTTCAACTAGTAGTAAATAACTGACTATCAGAAAATGGTAATCAAGTTGGGGTTGAGTGGGGTTCGAACCTCGGACCTCTGATCCTTGAGTCCACAACACTAGTCACGGGACCACAACCTGAAGTTAAGACTGTGCTACAAAATTCCTTTACACCCAGTGATGTAACATCGTATTACCTCAAGCAAAAGACAGAATATTCTGAAGTTTAGACATTAAAAAAAAACAAAGACACACTTTTGTTAACACATTTTTTTCTTTTATGGCCCCAAGAGTGTTTAATGTCATGGATGAACAAATTAAGTTCTTCAAAACGAAGCCTATTTTCAGGAGAAGTGTACAAGTTTAGATTTTGTGTAAGAGAAGAGACCATTGCAGGAGACTGCTGCGAGATATTACACAGATTTATATCTTAATTGGCGTGTTGTCCGGATGTTTATTGAAATATGTGCTTATGTAATAATTTTAATTTTATTTTTTCTTGTTATTTAATAATGCACTTGCTTTCATTTTTCATTATGTTATATCCACAAGGCTCTTGGCCTCTTAGAGTTAGGAATACGTCATTATTTTTTTTGTAATATACATTTATATGTATTTAGCATGAATGAATACATAAATACTTTTCAATAATTGATTTGATTAAAACAAAATGTAATAAGGGCCTTGAATAGCAATATAATTATTTATATTTTTATAAATACGATGGTCATATAAGTAGCGAGCACTCCCTTTAACTGCCAATAGTCGACTGAATGAAAGAATTTCTCCTATTATTTTTGTTTCTTTCACACAAACACCGGCCACGGAACTCCGTCTCTGTTTTTCTTGTTATATGTTCTATTCTCGTGCTCTTTTTTATACAGTAAAATAGATTAATTGTGGTATTGGCATCACTTTCATTCGTATAATTATTATTCGCAGAGTAAGTATTAATATTTTTTCTTTAATATCCAGCATATTTATTCAAATTTAACTTTCAAAATCCAATGTGTAGATGTCCATCGAATACTACGCTGTATACAACTTCATAATTAAAATAAAAAAGAGATATATATAACGTCTTGTATCCTATGTACATATACTCGTGTTACATCAAAGCCACACAAGAGTAGTTCTGAAAGTATTCCCTTCTAAATTGTAATTAGTTATTTTATTAATAAATGGTGTATTATACTCTCGTTAGTAGTATTGTTTTATCACTGATAGTTTTTTCAAGGAATTTTCTAAAAGTGGATAAAGTGGAAAAAAAAATAGATAATGGAGCTAGGTAGAAGTAAAATGGATTGCCTCATTTTCCCAAACCAATATTAAATCAACCGCTCCACAAGTGTATAGCTTATGTTAGGTTTTTGTTATTTTTATTGTGCGTTTTGTAATACAAATAATATAGATGTACATATATACCTTGTTTTTAAATTTGTGAATATTTTGTTAATTATCTCTGTTTATTAAGTTAGTCTCTTTTGTTTATACTCTAATGTAAAAACATTAAAAAATATATATATTGTTAAGTGTCCTCGGCACGAGTAACTCCGGTGAGGACACATTATTTTTATTATTTATTTAATTATAAGTTGGTAAGAGAAAAATATGAATAAATAAATACGTGCAAAATGCCGATTTAATGCTATTATGTTCATGATAATTAGTTTAATTGGATTAATTACGTTTTTTTATTGTTATTATTATATTAACTTTGTGAAATAGCTAACTTAAGGCATGTTTCACATTTTGTAAAACGTTTTCTCTCGGCACGGGACACCCCAGTGGGGGAACATTATTCTGTATGAAAAAAAAGAACACAAACAATGTAAAAGTGTAAATAAATAAATTAGATTTCGATAGACTTCTTTTATCGTGTTCAGCCGGTAGTGCAGACCGAAAGCATCAGTACAAGAGTGCGTGGTACATCCCCTCAAAGGCATACAAAGCATTAGGTAGTGTCATGTATATCGTAAAAAAGATTCGCGACGGTGTTCCATAAAAATTTGAATAGTTTGGAACAAAGTTTATAATGAACATGGATCGTGACGTGTTAGAGGCGTGGCCAATGCAATGACCGTTTTTGCGGGAATTCAAAATTATAAATTGAAAATATTTTTTATGCTTCTGATAAGTTACAAATTTTTTTTTTCGTAGACAGTATTTCATAGACCTTTATTACTTTAAAATTTTTTTAAAAAAGTGTTTTTTTCCTATAGGTTAGAAATTAAGTTATTTTTGCAATAATAAGTTAAGGATCCATCGTGGTAATTAAGTTTGACAATATGGAAAGAAATATTCATCTAGTGCACAATATTCTCAAAAAAAAAATTTTTATCATTAATTACCGCAGAATACCGTTTTTTTTAAAGAATGTAGTATCGAGACATTCGAACATCAGTCAATATATTTTTTTCATTTCTCTGTGACTGGGCGCCGTATGTTGGAGGCTTATTGTAGGATAAATCCATTGGAAACGAACCTCACTTTCATTAAGCGAGGAATAAATATCGATAGTGTCATAAGTTTGAAGTTTTTCGGTGTCTCGAATGCTAATGCCAACATCGAAAAAATATATATTTTCGAATCTACAGACTGTTTCAAATAGCCTAAATGTACTTATATTTTGAAAAAAAAACTGATAGCAAAATCCATAATGTCTCATGTGTTGAATAAGAGTATTCTCACCTAGTGATACTGGTTGATATAAACATTGAGTTTCCGTGTCCAAGCAAATGAAAAATAAAATCCTAGGCGAGTATTTTTGATTCGATGGCTTTCAGTAACCATGCTTGAGGTTCAAGATTCGATTCCTCTAAAGGTTGACATAAAAATAGTGGTTAACAAAGCGGATTTTTGAAGAATATTTCATAGCCTCTGGACAGGTGCCCGTAGCGTGAGAGTGATCGCCTTACTTTTACGTAAAAGATGATCGGTAGGGGAAGGTGGGGCATGATGGAGTAGTGGAGCAAGATGGGGCCCTGCGATAAAAGCTGAAATCGGTCGAGTAGCTCCGAGCACATTACGCCATTTGATGCTCTCTTTAAACCTCCCACCAATGATGCAATTGCAGCGGACATGTGTGCACGCTCCGATACGCAGCAATACTAAATGTGTTTTTCGCAAATTTTATGTTATTTTATCGAGTTTTGCTGCTTGTGACATTAAAAGAAGCATATCGTGATTTTAACTGGCTGATGGTCGCTTTACAAGCTTAAAGTATTGTAATTTACAGTAAGTTCATTAATTATTTCCTGAGAAATTGTATTTCGTAAACAATAAGCGTTGTTAACGAGCATATTAAAAGGGGCAAGACAGGGTATCGGTACCCTATCTTACCTCATTGCTTGAACCCAATTTAGTAACAGTTTTTATTTTCTTTGTGTAAGCAGAATATGGTCCGAAACAACGTTTGAAAGACCAAGAGGGGGAGTTGGTCAAAGTTATGCATGAATCGAGATAAAGAAGACATTTTAGAAGGGAGAAAAGGATATAAACTAGCTGCAAGATTTTATTTAATTCCTCAAACGACTTTGGAGCGAAAAGTTATGTTGGCCAGGCTAAATAATAACAGGATAGATAAGGTGAAGGTTCTTTTGGGTCCCATACATACAGTTTTTAATGAAAATGAAGTAGCCATCGAAACGATCAAGACGTAACTCTTCTTCCATAAATGATGAAGATGATACAAAGTGCCTGTTTTGTAGAGGGTCATACGTTGAGTCAAATAAAGGCTGGATAGCGTGTCAAATGTGCCAGAGCTGGGCACACTGTTCATGCGCTAGAGTAGACAAAAAAACCAAGACACCGTCCTTGTCTGTCTTAGTTGTGAACCGCAGTCGGCGGTACCCCATCTTTCCTCACCAGTTAGGCAAGACGGGATAATTACGACTGTTTTTAATTGATTTATTTCACTAGTTTTTTTATCTTATTTTTAGTCTTTTTGTAACACGTTTGTTAGATTAAAGATCAAAGTTTATAAGAGTAAACTTTTTTTAAAGGATTTAAAAAAAAAACACGTTTTATTGACGTATTACCTTAAAGGCCCCATCATGCCCCAACCTCCCCTACGCTTCGTTTACAAATTGATTTTTCTATGCACTAAACTAAATCAGCATTTCCTAATCCACACCTGATGGTTCACAGAGCATAGAGCATAGAGCTCTGCATTGGTACTCTTATCGAAGCAGATCTCGTTGGTTATTTTTTATTTGAAGGCATACTGATCAGTCTCACGCTTCGTGTGCCAGTTCAGCGCCAATCGGTGTAAAAATATTGTCTTAAAAAAATACAGAATGTCATATGATTTTTTCGCCAAATAACTAGTATTCAAAACATCGAAATTTAAATGTAAAATTGTTATATTTTGTATATTTGTAGCATTAACTTTGTGGATCATTGTGAAATTGTACTTCTAAATTAAATTTCAAATAAAATTGCACTTTAAGTATTAGTTTCGTTATTATATAACCCTGAAAAGGGCAACGCGTAGTTGCCAAAACTAGTCTGTTATATCAGTAAAAAGTGGTTCATCAAACAAAATAACTCTATTCATATTTCTCTAAAAAGTAGAATAGTAAATTTGTGCATTAAAAGGGAATTACAATCTATACCACAGCAGCGGTCACCAAATTTATGGTCCACTGACTATATTTATTTTATTTATTTAACACTTTATATACATATACAATATATATACATTTAAGGGCGGGTAAATTGCTTTAAGGCAATTTTTTCTCACCCACCCAAACCGTTCAGTTTTAGAAAATTACAAGTACATGGACATATTTTAAGTAATTGTGCAGAATCTTATAATTTTATACAAAAAATTTAAACAAAAATTACCAAAAAATGTACACTTTACTATAAAGAGAGGAGAAGAAAAGTGATGGAAAGGAAAAAAGATAGAAAAAGGAACAACTCAAACATTTAGATAGTGACATTTGAAGACATTTCAGACTACTGTTGGTTCTCAAAAAAAAAATCATAGGCCTGCATAAAAAGTAGGATAATATAAGCTTTTTTTAACATAAAAAGCTAATTGAAACATAAATCACCGTTATACATTATAGAAATAAAAGACGTCTGATATTTTAATTCACAAATTTGGAAATATTTCTTTAGTAAATTACAATGAACTTACATAAAAAAAACTCATTTATAAACTTTGTTGTAAAAATTTATATACTTACATATTGAAGAGAAATAAAAAAAAACAAGAAAATTCACGCAATATGATAATTTTTTTTAGATTTGCAATTTACAATTTGCCACCGAACTAGATATTATCAGCATGTTCTTAGGCTAATGAATTGTGGATTTACTGGTTAAAAATGAATGGAAACATTTGTATCATATTAAACATTAAAATAATAAAACGTCTGAAAATAATTTTTATACTTCTTCTTAGACCAGATGGATTTATCAACAGTGTTTTGAGTTTGTCCGAATTTTTGTAGAGATTCAACCCCCTAAGGAGCTGTTAATATTAACATATTGAAACAGAGATGAATCCAGTCCTTGTCTACAAAAAATTGAATTAACTAAAAGCATTTATTTATTTATTTATTTATTCATTCAAAATTACAAAATAAAATATTTATGAACTTATTAAGGCTTTTTAGGCTATGCCCGTGTCAAAATACATAGTAAAATTAATTTTATCAAATTATAATGACATGGAATCACAATAATCAAATTCCAAAGAATACAATGCAAAAAAGATAATCAGAAATAATTACAAAGAATCACAATAATATAGCATTGCTAGCAAATTAAATGTTTCCAGTTAGTGTTTTTTATTAATTAACAATTGTTTTATAAAATAAATAGATATTTGATTAGTACTCGTATGAGTGTGAAAGATGTTTTTATATACGAGTATGAAATTATGTTGATTAATTTAAAGCTTTTTAATCAAGTATCACTGTGGTAGCTTATAATTCAAATTACCTAAAATTTATAAAACGATACAATTTTGAGTCACCCAGTTAATAAAGTGCAAAACGAAATTCAATTGCCGGCAAATGTATTCAGACTGGCACAAAAAATCAAACGAAACGAAACCTTTCATCAATTTTCCATAAAGAAAAGCAGTCGAAAGGGTAGATTCTCGATTTGGGTCCGAAGTCTCCTGCATATTATGTCGTCCATCTGCTTCAAATAGTCGTTTGAAGATCTGAGCAGCTTTGCCCATAAAACATAACGCTGTTATCAATTTAAATTCCCTTTCGATTTGGTGACCCGTCCTAGGAGCCTAACTTAGACGTTTTAGGTAGTATGGGTACTCATTTATTATGATTTACGGTTTATCTTGGTCGTTGACTTTTGAATTACCAAAAAATGTAAAATGTAACGTAAAATTTTATTGAAATCATTTTTGGGTTGCTATAATTCCATTCGTCCGTGGGCTTAGGAGCTGCAAGACTGCAGACTGCAGATTCGCATCATAGTCCTGCATCTCATCCTCCACTGTTCTCTATCCTCTGCAGCTATCTTCAGCTCAACATGTGAGGCGCAGTTCAAATTCTCGCACACTTGCTCTTAATACTCCCGTCGGGAACGCCCTCTGTGATCTGTCTCCTCAGCCATTCCCTCTATTATGTAATGCAGGAGACCCTAATGGGGCATAATGTGGCCGATCTATTGAGCTCGCCTCTCTGAGATGGTTTTGATAAGGTGCCTCCCTTCTTTGATTCTACTGAGAACTTTCGTGTGTCAATGCCAAAGATTATTATTTATTTATTTGACACTTTATATACATATACAATAAATAAACATATAAGGGCGGGCATATTGCCTTAAGGCAATTTCTTCCTACCTACCCAAACCGTTCAGTTTGAGAAAATTATAAATACATGGACATATTGAATCTTACAATTTTATACAAAAATTAAAAGCAAAGACTAACAAAAATAAATATATATATAAAAAAAAATTAACACAATACTATGAAGAGAAGAGAGGGGATGGGAAGGAAAGAAGAAGGAATTTATAATTAGTATTTAAAACATCAACTTTGTGGCCAAACATTTTACAAAATGTTATTAACTTTTGTGTGGCTGTGATGTCATGACACTAGTCGACATAGGACACAAGACTTGATATATCTCTCTTTTTTTAAAAAAAGATGAACTTTTATCTTTGATGATCTTCCAATGAGCATTTTCACCACCGATTTGCAAAGTAATTTTTTATAACTACGCTAAATGATCATACAAAACATATTTATCCTGGCTACGAATGAATGTTCGCTAATTCAGCGACACATCTATACATATACTTTATATGAGAGAGAGCACGAAGATAGAAGTTATAACAAGGAAGACCGGGACGCTGTTCTGCTGCGGGTGTTGTCTAAAACAGTTTCAGTCTTCAGCCGGTTGATGACAGTGATGGGGGACGCACGCGCGTAATATGAGCGGCGAATTTGTGATTTTTAATTTGTTTTTCAATAACAAGGCTAAATTATATGTTTATTTACATACATTATGGATAAAGAATTATTAAACAGTATATGTTTCCATGTTTTTTTTTCAAATATCTGAACTTTAGAATATTCCATCTTTTACTAGTGGTACGATGTAACATCACCGTGCGCAAAGGGATTATTTACCACAGTCTTTTAAGAGTTAAACATTTATAAATAACCACTTACAAAAATATAAAACCTACACGATATGCATTGTCATAAGCACATGCACTGATTAGGACAAACATGCACTGAAAAACAAGCAACATAAAAATATTTTAAGTTGTTTGAGAAATAGTAAAAAAAAGAGGAAGGGGTGAAGGAAGGGGCGTGAGTTTAATAGGTTTAGGTTAACCAGTACAGTGGTACATCGTTTAACTGGCTATATTGAAAGGTTGTTTGATTATTGATCAAAAGAACATTATTTTTTAAAGCTTTCGTACTGAGAAATATTTTCATATTATTTACTTTTAACCTTTTATTATTTGTATATAAGATTTAAACAAGTGTTTTTTATTTAAAGTTTATATTTGAGCACTAACTTTGTGGATTTAGTGAACATGATAAAAATAAAAAAGGAATCAATTCATTAGTTACGTAAACCTTGACGAAGAAGCTTGTTTGCTTTGAAACCGGTCGGTGGAAAATAAAAATTAGTGGTTAAAAACAAAGCTGTTTTATTTATTTTAATATAAGTGTATTTTTATTAAAATCACGATTTTCATTGTGTAAAGTGATTTGCGGATTCTGTACTTTTATATTTTTGTGCCACAACTATGGTGAAGGTGTACGTGTACAGTGAGTTTTGCATATTGGTTAAATTAAAGTCCCGACGAAGAGACGTCTTAAAACCGGTAAACAAAGAAAAGTCGGTAAGTGATTTATGAAATATTTCATAACATTTAGTAATTACTATTAATTTCATAATATTTTGAGTGTATCTAAATTTTTGTAAACAAGAACTGGATTCAACCTCCTGAGAGTTATTAAGGGAGAAAACCTACCTCCACCCGCTGCTGTTGTAGAGTTTTAGGGGGTTTTTGGAGCAACACAATTTTATTAAATTTTCTATTTACACACCTAGTCTCCTTCCGTCACAATTTTATTAAAAATAGTTTTTAATAAAACATAAATATTCTCATTATATACTGAAGAAAATACAAATTAACATACATACAGATATAAACGTTAAGAAATCAGTTTTAGATTTCAGGTGCCAGTCTATGGACAGTAAAATATTGCAATGTAGGACTACCCGTAAAACCCATATTTTTATCTACTCCACCACAAATCAAACCCGCGACCTCAAGCATGGCAGACAAAAGCGCCAATAACTGCACTACGAAACGGACTCATCTCCATTCGAAAGTCCTTTTTATGATTTACACTAAGACTTGACAGAAGCCACCGAGTCGAGAACGTCATCCAGGATTCTGGTTCTATTTCACACACAGAACTGTACTTTTCATTCGCCTGGACACGGACAAACAATAATCGTGATAATCGTTGAAAATTATAGGCCTGTCAAATAATAGCGTCTTTAAAACGTTATTCGAAAGTAAACCTATTTTAAATCGTAATGGAATGTGGACAATCCTTTCAAAAAGATTCAAATCGATATTTATCTAAATCCGACCCTGTTTGTTCCCTTTTATAGATGCGAGGACTATGCGAATTGTGACCGTCGCTTATTTAAATGTCCTGAAAAGGTGTGGGACCCAAATCCTTCTTTTGCAAAACGATTCCACTTCCGAAGCGTTTTTCTATTTTGTAAAGTACGCGATGGTTGCATATATTTTATAAACTTCAATTTATTTTTAAAATTTGTTGTCTTCAAATTTAAATACCTAAAGAATACTTTGTTTATTTAGATTGTTTGTCTTGTATTAAGTTATATCATTCTGGATTATTACTTATGATTTTTCGTACTTCTTAAAATTTTAAGATTCGATTAATATAACTGAAAGGAAAAAATGCACTTCTGTTCTTTCCACTGTAACATTTAATGTACTTTATTCATTTTTTTTTACTAATACGTAAGATGTTTTTTTATATATTTTTTTTATTTTAACATCCTAAGTAATTTTTATTTTTTGCTGTTTTTGTGTAAAAAACATGTCTTCCTTTAAATTTATAAATGTAAAAGCTTACAAGGCGTTTAAATAAATAAACATATTTTCATGTTTCTTTTTGTAAAATTAAATGCATAAATTTATTTTTAAAACAAGAAACGCCTAATGGGGTCATATACCGTTATTTTATTAACTGTTTTAAAATAGGTGAACCCTGTTGAAAAGGTGAATTAGAAACCCGTAATACATAACATATAAGTTGTTCTTCCGAAACTGTTTCACACAAAAATTAAACGATTTCTATAAAGAAAACATTAATCAATATTACTAATTCATAAATTAATCTGCTACGTGAAACTGTTTCTAAAAATAACAGTTTAAAATAGGGTGAGCAAATTGTGGTTGCCCTCCCCTAAAGATCACAGTATTTTTGTTTTGTTTTGGGAGTCACGGTCATTAAAAACAGCCATTGCTGTGGGGAGGGGTGGCTACGGGTTTTGCCAGTACTGCTCTAAACTCTTATTTCAAAAACTGTTTCACATATCCTGACTAGTTTTTCTTCACAGTAAATAGATTAGTTTAGTTTTGTGAAACTGTTTTATTAGTTGCTTGCACCCATTTTTTGTAAACGCTGCTTGAGTATGTTATTTAGAAACCGTTACACAAAACAGTTTGATTTGAGAAACGGCAACTGTTACTGCTACTTCATCTTTAAACCGAAACTCCCCTCTCTAAATAAAATAGGTAGTATATAACCATAAAATTTAGCAAAAAAAAGTTATTACACGTTTTAATTATAATTAGAAATTTTAATTCTTAGTATTTACGCACAAATAATAATAACAATATTATAATATATATATTTATTTAAATCTTAAAGTAGGACACACATATCGTACATATTGTTATGTGTGTTCTAATAATAACATTGCAAATATATTTAATTTATAAATTGTTTATCACATATGTCTTGAACATTATTTTAAATTTTGATATGTTTTTTGATATATCATAAAAGTCTTTTTGATTAATGGTTCTATATGCCTTCGATGTTAAAATGTAAAAGCAGTTGCTCTTTCGTAAAAACTTGAAGGCATTTTTTGTACAATAAACGTTATTTTAAATAATTATTCTTAGTCGAAATGTTATAAAATACTTATACATAACCACTAATCGACTTTTAAATGCCTACCGGTTTCAAGACGCACCCGTCTCTTTGTCAAAACGCCAATTAAACTATCACGCAAAACCCACTTGTTAGTCTAATTGGTGTCCTGACAAAGAGACGGGCCATTTAAGTCGGTAAGTGGTTAAATACAAATAACTTATAACATTTAGTAAAATGTTTGATCACAAAGTAAATACTTTAAATAATAATAAAATAAATAAAACCACTTTGTTTTTAACCACTATTTTTTATTTTTCAAAGCAAAGCAAACAAGCTTCTTTGTCAAGGTTTACGTCACTAATGAATTGATTCCTTTTTTATTTTTATCATGTTCACTTAAAACTACACGTGGACCCAATAAATCAAGTCGTATTTTTCTTTCACGGGTGGTAATTTGATATCATTATTTTCGAAGTAAGACGGGAGAGGACTAAAAGAAATACTGTTTATTCGGTTATTAATTATTGTTTTCTTATTTGGTTAAAAACAAAGTTGTTTTATTCATTTTATTATAATGAATAACCACAAAGTTCGTGCTTCACATATAAACTTTATACCTTAAATAATAATAATAAAACTCTAAGTCTCATAAAAACAAGCATTAAAATAAATTTTTTAGATGTATTTTTAACACACATGAATGCATTATTAAACAACAAACGCAGACGTCCAAAGACTGAGATGAAATCTCTTTGACTGGGTCGTTAATTTCAAAGCCGTTGGTTTTATTTTCAGGAAGCAGTAAACTTTCTCTGTAAAAATTGCAATTGCAACTGTAAACATTGAAATCCCAACTGGGAATTCTGCTAAGAATCTACTAAGCTGAACTGCACAAACTGACATATTTATGCCTACTTTAATGATCACTGTTTATTTCATCCTTAAGTTTCACTGTCTCCATCATTTAACCCTTAAATGTATGATTTTTCTTTTATCGTGTATTTTAAAGTGTCGTGTGAATACTAAAATATCATTCCATGTACTAGCAGCGTATTAAACTGTTAATGTCCTGATTCTACCCGCATCCTTTCCAATTTAAAAAGTGTTTGTACTACTATCTTGTAAGCAAGTCACATATTCTCAAGTGTAATTCTGATAATTTACTATCATCATATCAGTATCTACATAAT
This sequence comes from Micrasema longulum, assembly GCF_059751315.1. Classification (NCBI taxonomy): domain Eukaryota; kingdom Metazoa; phylum Arthropoda; class Insecta; order Trichoptera; family Brachycentridae; genus Micrasema; species Micrasema longulum. Next base: position 317,216 of record NW_028277297.1, read on the forward strand.
TTCGGACAAAGTGAAAATTTGTGTTACATAAATTAACTTAAACATGCATTTCCTCAACATCAACACGTTACTGGTACATATCACAGATGATTTTGAATTGTAAAGTGTTTAATTTTAGTGGCATAAATTGAAAAACTTGAAGGTGAATAATTTCCATATAGTTCACACAATCCACCACTATTATCAGTTTACAAAAACACAAAGATAATGAGCTGACCAAACATGTTGTTTTGTTATACTCGTAGTAAAAGAGTTTTTCAACCTGTGGGTCATGGACCCAAGCAAGCAAAACTTACCCAACCAGGACCAAAATCTAGTCATAAAAGGGTTGGAGTGGCCATACATTTTTTTTACTTGTAAGAGGGTCGCGTATTTAAAACGGTTGAAAAACTATTGATTTGTATTATAAACCGTTCAAAAAATAAAACATTAACTATACATTTGTGGATCAAGTATTTCAATATTGTTTTGGCCAAACAATACGCTGCATTTTAATTATACCTATCTGCACTTTCCATATTTAACACCTTTTACAACCCTTTTTAGTTGCTAATTGTTTTAATTGAAATTAAATTTTAGATTGCAGCGTAATACTCATGGTTCGGTACATCTTTTGAAGGCAGCCAGCACATTAGACACGGAAAATTACGGTGGTTTGATTCTTCCTCGACCCCCATGCACTGCTTTGGACGTCGTCTCCGTTTCATTTTTGTCCGATGACTTGTTTCTTTTGATTTACAAACAAGCTAACGAACTTACACACCCTATCACCATTGAAATTGGGAAAGTAAGATTGAGGGTAAAAAACAAATTGACTGTACGAGAGTCTACTGATTTACCGTTCATAAAAGCGAAAGCCAACCTGTTTCAAGACTTTGGCCCCACTAATTTATCTTCGTACAAGTATCCAACTCATCTTGGCGAGCAGGAGTCCATCTGTATACAAGCTTTTTATTATATTTCTTTTATCAATTTTAACTGCACGACTGGGGTTTGTTGTTGGATTGGTGACAGATGAAAGTAGTATAAGTATGTATGAAGAATTAATCGTTTTGTGGAAGGTCTCTCCTTTTTAGTTTTTAAACGAGAAAGGAAAAGACTTTGTCGAAACTGTTTTACTTGCCTATGTTTATGTTCCTTGTAGACCCAATGGTTGGGCCTGGTTGCGTACTGACAAACCAGTTTGCTTATACAATAATACAACTTGACATTGGCAAAGCATCAAATTAAATATGCAATGCCATTTTATTCAAAAATTGTTTTTGCAATGTACGGATCTAAAAAGAGGCCAAAATATCTTTAAAATGGATCCGCGTAAAAGGGTCAATAACTTGCAGTGAATTCAATATATCATTTTTAATTAATTATACCTCAGTATTTTCATGGAGAAGTATAATTCGTATCAAATAAACAAGCAATCAATGAATACCTAAATTTAGTAGGACATGTGTTTTATTACCAACAAACAGAAGTAAAAACTTCTGTTATAATGCTCAAATCTCACAACTTAACCAATTTGCATTTGTTGGGAAACATAATTATTCTTCTTTAGTTTTGAGCTCGCTTGTTCGCAAATATTATACTTTCTACGAACAAATGTTTTAACTTTAGGCTGTGGGAGTTGTTAGTTGAACTTATCTGTTGGTAATTGTTATTGCCAATATACTTGTAGTTAGAAGACACACTTTATGCTGCTGTCAGGAACTGTATCCCGTCCAGACAATCTGGTACACAGTGGGTGTATTATATATTCAGAAATTTCTACGACACTTGGGTAAACGCCTTGCCTCCCTTTCTACTATAAAAATGAAATCTTGCATGTTATTGTAGGAAATTGAAATAAACACACAAGATTATGAGGCAGTATTTGTTAGTTGTGGAGCCTGTTTTCAGCAATGGAAAGTAAAGAGCAAGCTTAACCTCTAAATCAAATACCAATTATAATAAATAAAAAATAATAGTTTTTGTCTTTCATGAATTAGTTTATATTTTATTCACATTATTTCACGCAATTTTTTATACATTTTACGTTTAATCCCATAAAGGCATAGTTTGTGCGGAGGTTCACTTTTTCTAGAGAAATGAGGAATAAAAAAATAAAATTTAAATTCAATAGTTTTGTATTAGTGTGCTCATATAATATATGCGTCGATACATATATTATGTGTATCTACTCGTATATTAAGTTTGCAAATGCACACACAAAAAATAAACTAAACATAATTCACATAGCAGAGCGATTTATTTATTGGTAAATAATATATTAATAAAATACATTTGAAATGAAAACTCTTGCGCAAATGTGTGATGAAACTATAATTTTATTTTGTTTTATTTTTTTATTTATTTTATTTTCTTTTATTAAGGAAACATACAGTACAGTTACAAAGTTTTATATTTTACACAGTTAGACTTTACTCTAATGGACCAGTGAAGTTTCCACATTATAAAGTAATTATACGTAAGGTTATTAATTAAAGTACAAAAAAGAGAAGGAAAAAAAACAAAAATGTAAGTTGTTTAACAATTAGAATTTAAGTAAAAAAAGTTATTTTGAAGTTTGTATTTTGTTAGTATTTACAAATGGAAATAATATTAAAAATGAAGAAAATTTGTAAAAGAAATTAAAAGTTAAGAATTAAATTAAAGAATGAAAAACATGCTCAGATGCAAAAATGAAATATAATAGTAATAACATTAAAAAAAAAAGGAAAAACATAAATATACACATACATATTTTAAGGGATTCAAAGAAATGATGAGAAGAATCTTTGAGTGAAATATAAGACAGTAAATTTAAGTCAATTTTAAAGACATCTTCAAAATTAATGACACACTATAGTAAGAGCTGCAATATATTGATTGTATTTACAAATATAATATGAGTAATTAAAAGCAGTTTAAAAGTAAAAAAACATGTCAATGCAGCAGAGAAAAAAGAGAGAATAACAGGTAGAGCAAGTTATACAATTTTGGTTATACTTATGGTTTTGCACACAGTGTTATGTTGGTATAATACAATAAAATTATTACAAAAAAAACTTAAACCTAAACAGCTCCAATTACGTATGTAACACGATATGTAAAACCGTTTTTTGAACAAGACAATAAGGTGTAACAAAAGTGTGTATTAAACGTGATTTTATGTGTGCTGGTGTTTTTATTGTTAAGAATATAGAGTATGGAATGTGTTTTATGGAGTGATGTGAGCAAAATGTAGTGTAAATGTCATGTGCATAATAGATGCAGTAATTTTTGATTTTATTATTTTTTTATTTATTACTAGCAGGCAACAGTCGGCTATCGTGCTATGCTATAAAATTACACGTGTGAAGATCCGATCGCAAGGCGTTTCAAATTTACAATATTTTTTTCGTTTTCGTTGTTGACTGGAAGCGAGGCGTCTTTTTTAAAACTCGGTGATCGGATGAGGTGGTAGGGTGAGGTGGATAATCCGAGGTCGAGGGTCTGCGGCTAAGATCGCCCTCGATGACTCGGACGTTCAACGGGCGAAATAGGCCCATACAGAGAGATGACAGACACAATCAATCGTTTCTTAAGAAATAATATAAAGATTATGGTAAATAAGAGTCAGCTTTCATTTGTGGTGGAAAACTAAGTCGTTGAATATGTCCAAACTGTATGTCATCTCAAAATTTTAAAAATTACTAATTGCGCTTGCTGATAAAGAATTCTCAGCTGATCTGGTGTTGTAGTGGTCGTTTCTCAGTAACGTGTACTACGTTTAGTGCGAGAAAAGGGAATACAAAAATTTATATCAGCCGAAAAATCGGCACAATCGATCCGAATATTAAATTAATTATAAATAAATATTTGATGAAAAATCATGCGCCGTTTAGAAAGACAAGGTTAGTTTAAATTACTGAAGCTATGAAATTGATATTGCATTTGCTTAACGCTTTACGTGCTACGTATGATAGAAAAATGTCGAGATCCATTTATTTTTCAAAACTGAGTCAAGCATTATCGAAAACATTAAAAAAAAGGACTGCGTTGGTTTGGAAATGTGTCGCGAATAAACGACGAAAGAACGGCTAAAAGAATTAACGATGCAAATGTTGATGGATGCAGAAAACAAGGAAGACCGAGAAAGACACGTGTTCTGACCAACTCTTAACTGAATCCGTATCTACATATCCGTCCTTTCCATTTTCCTAGCGCACTCCACTCAATAATAATTCTACCTATGAGTGCCGGTAACAACATTACAAATTGCAGCACACAAATAACTTTCTAAGAGTGAAGTGCGTTTTCTTTCATCAAGCGAGCTGTGCCAGCGTATATTTAGACAGCTAGCTCCATACAATCTGTGCCAGCGTCTCACGATCGCCAGCCAGCTTTACCAGCCAGGTTCTAACACTCACTGCGCCTCATTATCAGCAGGTTAGCGGAGTTGCGCGACCTTCCTTCTTTACAATCCAGTCCACTTACTTAATTTTCCTCCTCCTAGGACGAGATATTCTTCACACTTTGTCCACTCCTTAACAACATGGCATGATCAAATTTAATATATACATGAAGATGAACATGTTGAACGTCGGAGTAATAGACGTGCGTGCATGATAAGTGATGTATTAATGTAGAGGAAGCGAGGTCCGTATGCAAGAACAGAGTGATATGGCGTTATCTGCTCTTTGTCTTAACGCAACGGGTAAACAACACGATAGTTTAAGTTTTGTTTTATTTGTCTACTGGTGAAGCGTGGAGTGGACTTCAGATCTCTGATTTGAAGTACTATCACGGCACTAAAACCATTCTCTATTTTTTATGTTAAGTACCTAATGAATATGGCTTATAATTCAAATAGTTTAACATATATTCAAATGTGAATACTTTAGGTCAAAGCGTTAGAAAGCAATAATTAAATGAGACCACCCTCTCACGCTGCCGCTAGCGTTGATATTTTTTGTTGTCCGCAACATTTCTGCCGTCCGCCATCTTGTCTTCTGGGTAGCCATTTGCATAACTGCCTACAGCCGCTCTTTTACACAACAATGCTAATTAGAAACGAAGGGTATCGCGAACATCAACATAAAATATTGGGACGTAGGTATTATGATATTTTTAAAAATATGCTCAATGTATTTTATTTATAAAATAAAGGATATATTATTTAAAAAATGTATGTTTTCCATGATTGAAGAAAAGACATATTAAGTAATATTTTAAGTTCTATTTTTGTATGCAATTCAGATGTTGTAGGTTCTTATACATTATTTTATTACGTATTTTATAATATCTAAGCAAGATAAGTTTCAATTTAAATTTTTCAAAAAAGTTTTTTGTAATTAAAATTTGTTTAAGTGTTCAAACGTATACAAGTGTGAACGTTATTCAAGAATAACAAAAATAATTTCACTATAAATAGAAAAATCTAATAGCAAAAATCTATATATTTATTACCAATGCGGCACAAGTGATTTTGACAATCTAATAACAGTACAAATGATATAAAAAATAACAAAAAAAAAAATAACGAAAAAATGTTTATTACACGAAAAAAATAATATTTTTATAAATATATAATATATGCCTACTAGCAAAAGACACGACTGTCTAAAAACAGAGTGCGCAGCTTCCGAAAATGTAAAAAAGGGGTAATATCCAGTCTTTTGTCTACGAACATTTGGATAAACTCAAATATTGTAATGAAACCAACTGGTCCAAGAAGAAGTTTAAAAATTGAAAAATTGTTTTCCCGGCGTTGCTTAGTATGTGAAATAATTCAGTCAGATGAATCTCTTCACAACAATAAAGGTTTCAGCTCTTTAACTTTACTAAAATCAACAAATGGAAGAAATATGGATGTTCAAACATGGGCAAAATGGTGAATGTTGCACAGTGTGTAAAATAGCCACTTAAACCAGCCAATGACAGGTCATAAGCCCTGTAAATGCCTAGACTTTCATATTTTCTTAGTTAAGGTATTATCCATTCCTGTTGTAATTTGTTAATCAAATATACATATTGTATAAAAACATACATTTATGTTTTTAAGAATTTCTTCATAATATTTCAATCATGTATTAAAATTATAAAGAACCCCCAACCTATTAAAATATTATTCTTATATTTTCCAAAACTATTATCTAAAGATATAAAACTATAAAGATTCATTAACCATCTTACAATACATACATGTATGTCAATAAATACTTACTGTGTTGTAAATTTTTTCGGAATTCAAAAATAAATACCAAAATTCCCCATTACCTATTAAACACTTAGCCATGCCCTTAACTATTGGTTTTTCCCACAATTATGAATTTTGTACATAAGATAATTTTTATTTTTTACTTTAGTACCTTCAATAATATAACTTGAGAGTATAAGGACATTCAATCCATCCAATCTTCACATTCGTTGAAAATGCCCTAACAAGGCGAAACAATTGTCACAAAAGTTTGTTTTTTGTATAGGTAAAACTAAAATAAAGTGTCCAGTATACCCAAATCAGTGTTTGATTTCTTATATTATAAGTTTATATACCTATATAAAATGAAAATTCAGCAAAAATTGGGATGCGTCTCATGGTCCGATGCATCTTATCGTCCACAAAATACGATAGTCGCTTTAATGGACGACGATTTGCCTCTAGTTGATACATACGTCATATCTTGGGGATTCAACCCAGTAAGAACTTGTTTACAAAAATAATAAACGAAATATTTTTACTCTTCCTCGTTATGGCAAGTTCCAATTTTTTTCAGTCACTCGCCAAATACACAAGTTTCATAGAAGGTGGTGCTCTCAGTTTCAAACTGCCACTATTTTAAGCTTATGGCGGTTAAGCCAACGTCCGCAGCCATTGAAGGAATTTACTTTGAATTTAGAATGAGGAGCTTACTGCTGTATCACACAATGACACTTCTATGGAAAGGCAAAAACCGTACCTACCGATGCATTAATTTGTACGATATAACAGCTTTTTTATAAAAGGAAAACTGTTTGGGCAAACTTTCACAACCAGACCTTGTACGGTCCGATTGTATAAATTGAAATATTTTTTCTAAAATTGTTTTTGAGCACATATTTTTTTGTTGTTTTGTAGACCTCGTGGTGTAATGGTCAGCGCGTTTGCCTACCTTGCAAGAGGTCTCGTGTTCGGTTTTCGACATGGTAGACATATATTTTTTTTTTTAGATACCCTCCGTTTGGTATACTAATGCGGTGTCCTATGCACCATTTGGTGCGGAAAAGGGAATTATGATGATGGATTTTTCATTTTCATTACCGTCATTTTTTTTCCACACCAAGTGGTTTATAGGACACGGCATTACTACTACAGTTGCAGCGTACCTGTGCCATGTTTATTACATGCCAAAAAATCAATAAGTCTAAGGCTTTAGGTTCAGGGTTTAGTTATAATTTATTTCATTTCCTTTTATGAGATGTTGAAATCTTTATTAAGATGAAGAATACATCATTATATTTTTCATCCGCCCTGATACATATATTTTAAAAATTAATGAACAACAGCTTTCTCAGACGCCGTGATGCAGTTAGTTAGTCAAATGCATGGCCCTATGCACCATTAGATGCGGAAAGGGAACAATGGTGATGATTTGAATCATGTGATTTTCATTTAATATATTTTGGGTTAGTCCAAATTATTGTATTCGTATTCTAGATTTGTTTGTTTAAAACGATCTAATATTGATATCAATACGGTCGGATAAATATCTAGATCTTGTCTACAAAGTTTTGGTCATGGCTTAAATATAACTTGTAAAATAATCCAGTTAGATATATTAAGCTGATGTTTGTTGCAAATATCAAACGATAATTCAGTCGAATAATCTAAAGTTAGATTCACGAAGGTCTGGAAGTTACGAAGAGAAAAAATAACCCGAATTTAATAACCCAGAAAGGCTAAATAATTTGCATCTGTTCACGCCATAAATATTGAAATTAACCTCAGCCAGAAAGTTTTGCAGACATTAGATACAGAATTATACTTGTTTTTTGCCGGATTTTAATTTCGAACTGCGGGAAATTTGAATTTCAAATTCGTAACATCTGAATATTGCCAAAAGTGTGAATAATTTATATTTTTCAGGTCTTATAATATATTTGCTAAGGGTACCTACTTCAAAATAATGACGTTTTGTTGTTCGTTAAAATTCATAAATAATTTATTTACTTTAACGAGGTTGTTGTATTTTTCACGTGTCTTCATTTCTTTACATGGAACTGGCAGAGGAAGGAGTGAACGCGGTCAAAATACGATCTCTCGGACGAATGTGTGAGAAATTAATGTATGACGGGGTTAAGAATGATGAAATCAGGCGAGAGTAGTAAATAGAGTAGAGTAGAGTCAGGTTTAATATATATATTTTTTTTTTTTCACAGTTTTAAAATGTACAGAGTTTATTAGTTTCAGGTCCCGACTAGCTAGGAAATTCCTGTGTTTAGGAAGGACCTTATTTTTTTCATGTGTTTTTTTTATTTTTATTTCATTAAATGATGCTTAATAAATTCAAAGAATAATAATAACATTATAAAAAATCAATATAAATATAAATTAGAAAACATGCAAGTAATAATAATAAAAATTGAATCACAATAATAAATTAGAGAATATGCCATTAATAGTAAAGAAATAAGACATAATTATTATAAATTATAAAACATACCGATAATAATAAAAATTGAAGCTTAAATTCAAATTGGAAAATATATCGTTAGTAATTAAAAATTGAAGAATAAAAATAAATTACAGAATATACCATTTATATATTTTTTTAAATAAGATACGTGTAAAATACTAGTATTAAAAAGAAAAATAAAACATATGTAAATGAATAAACATAGAAAGTAAAAAATGAAATATACATAAAAACAATACGAGATTTTTTTCAATTAAAAGCAACACAATTTTTAGTTATTAATTAATAAGACTAAGAATGGTGAAACAGATATAAATAACGAGAATGAACGGTAACGTCAGACGAGGAAGACCAGGAAAGATAAATCATGATCAGATAAACTAAAATCTTAAGTCTGGCCATATCAAAGGCGAGCAGAACCAAAGGGCATGTATGATACTATGTATGAATGTGGTAGAAGCTAGGAATGTATGCTAGGATATACGTGAGTGGCGGTCCGTCCTTTCAGCCTATCCGTGGCAATGGCGTGATGGCAGTAGGAGTAGTAGTCTTTACTGTGATGTTTTCAAAACATCAAATGAATACATACTTTTATATTGAGTTATATAATAATAATTCTGATTACTCTAATACAAATGAAAGAATCATATAAAAGGCACACTATCCTGATTTGTATAATTAAAGGTACATGTTCATTACCGCATTCACGGTGTGTATTACAAATAAACAAATGTAAATAAATAATTGATCTATTCAAGATAAAGTTTTAAAACTTTCTGTGCATTTTAAAAAATTTAATGAAATCATCATAAAATTATTTTTAAAAAATATTTTTGAGAATTTTCGAAAGTAGGTAAAAACTATTTTTATTTCTTTAGAGTCAAACCTCTTACAAGTCTTTTCCTATACCCTTTTCAATATCAATACATGTTTTAATTTTTTTTACTTACGCACCCTCACACAAACTACCGTCTTTACTTATATCACAAAAACCTTTGTTCATTATAGTAATTTTATATATTTTATAATCTCATATTAGATTTTTATTATCATTATTTTAACAATGCTTAACTCCAACGCCCTTTATATAAGTCACCAAAAGAAAAATCACACAATCACACATATTATTGCAAGGTAATTAACTGTATCAATGTATCGTATAATGATGGTTGAGAAGTACCAACAATTTTAAGAAATTTTAAGAAATTTTGTTTATTAAGAAAAACAACAGCAATACAAAAAAATATACACAACATTATAAAAAAAAACATAAAATAAAGCCAAATCAGTTTTCCACATAAATACAATTATAAAAATCCAGTTCAGTTAGATATAATTCATAGAAGTGCATGTGTGCGAGTTTTTTTTTTTTTTTGTGAGGATGCGTGTGTAAAAAAGTGGAGTGTGGTTTTGGTAGGTATGTGAATGTGTGATTGTATATGGGTGTGAGGGTAGGTTTAGGGACAGGGTAATGGTGTATTTGATATGAGTGAATAGAAACAATTTAAATTTATAATGTAAAAATATTATTTTTTTTATAACGAAACATATTTTTTTTCAAATAATAGTTTTTTAATGTTGGTTTTAAAAGTGAGTTTACTGCAGTTAAATATGTCTATGTTATTGAAAAATAAATTATAATTACGCGTCAAGCGAATCAGAGGAGAGTTCTGTGCATAGTTGGTGCGAACTGTAGGTACATGGAAAAGAGATAGATTCGTGTGACGGGTGCGGTAGCCAGGTACGTTAAGGGCCAACTCAGAAACCAGAACAGGACTATCAAGACGTTCATTAAGAATGTCAGGTAAAATCCCCATATCTAATAACAAACGACTATCCTCAAGACTAAGTATATTATGTTTATGACAAGAAGTTTTATAGTTAAGGTCCGTAAATCTGGATCTCCAATTGAGATGTCTCAAAAATGTTTTCTGAATATTTTCAAGCCTCATCTTGTGTATGGAATACTGGGGAGACCACACAGAGGAGGCATATTCAAGGAGACTGCGAACGTAAGCGAAATAAATTAATTTAATAGTACCAATATTATTAAAAACTTGGCAAGTGCGGATAACAAAACCTTAGTTTCTGTGTGCCCGGTTCACTATATTTTCGATGTGGTTTTCATACGTGAGTTTTTTTTATCTAGAATCACACCAAGATCACGAACACATTCAACTCGTTGTATAGCTTGATTACTTAAAAAATATGTAATAAGTATAGTAATATAAATCGATTATTTAGTTTTAGTACCAAGTAAGAGAGTGGCTATACGTTCAAAAGTTTATATTTGAAGAGTTATTCAACTAGCTTACATGTTTCTTTAATTTTCAAAATATATTTTCTTGTATTTGAAAGGAAAAAAAGTTTATAAGTGTCTGTATAAATGATCTGTCTGGCTTCTAATTACATCTACAAAATTATTGTTTTAAAAACCAAGGTCATAATATATTAAAGTAAGTGGCTTATGGGATTTTATGAACAATTATTAATTTATTTTTTTACTAATCAAAATGTTAAATGTGTAAAAACGTAAATTAAAAAAAATTTGATGAAGGGTTAACACTGTTTTCCTTCGATGGGAAAGAACGGCACAAAATATTAGTTCAGTTCTAATTTATACGCAAAGACAGATTAATATTGCGTTTTATATTTTATACCAACTCCAACAGAAAAATGGCGTAATGGTTTGCTTATTTTTGTTTTGGACTTAGTACGCAGGCTTTATTTGATACCAGAACCCCGATGACTGTTACTAATAGGAAGTTTACATAGTAATCTTGCATCGTTTTTTGCGTTGTAGTGAAATCTTTTGTTGCAATGAAATAATGACAGGTCATAAGCCCTGTAGATGCCTAGACATCTATATTGCCTTCTTTAAAATGGTCTTTATATCTGTTATAATATGTTAATGTTAACAGCTCCCCAGGGAGTTGAATCCAGTCCTTGTCTACAAAAATTTGGACAAAACTCAAAATATTGTTAATAAATCCACCTGGTCCATGAAGAAGTATAGAAATTGAAAAAATAAAAATTTTAGGCGTTGCCTAGTATGTAGGTGAAATAATTCAATTAGATGAATCTCATTCGCATAAATACAGGTTTCAGCTCTTTAACTTTACAAACATCAACAGATAAAAGAATTGAAGGAATATAGATGTTTTATTTATTTAACTTTTTGTACATAATGTTATTTGTACATTGGCAGGCTTATTGCCAAATGGCAATTTCTTCCAACCAACCAATAAAATAAAAGTTTTATTTTTATAATTCAAGTAACAGAACATATTCAATAAGAAAAAAAGATTTAAAAGCTAAAGATATTTATAAAAAAATTTCAAATATGGGTACAAAGGTGAATGTTATACAGTGTGTAAAATGGCCACTTAAACCAGCCAATGACAGGTCATAAGCCCTGTAGATGCCTAGACATCTAAATTGCCTTCTTTTAAATGTTCTTCATCTCTGTTGTAATATGTTAATGAAATAATTGGTTTAACTTACCGCAGTTTCGTTGCAAGGAAGCGTGAAATTAAATGAAAGATTAACTTACATTGTTCTGAGATTTACTAGATAATATGAATATGATGAATACAAGATATACAAAGATGTCATTAAGTTAAATTAAATTTACATGATGTGGGTATTTGTATGCTTTAAAAAGAGAGAGTAATTGCCAACTAAACCGAAGCCGACCGGGCACACGCAGATTCTGGCGAGCTCTGATTGTGCCGACGTCGGGCAGTTCTAGTGAGTCTATATGATTTACTTTTATGATCGTCTAGAGTACTCTAATATCTTTAATTTATAATTCAGAAGGATTTTGGCTGGTTTGGTATTCTTACACAAATTGATATCTAATTGTATACATGCCCATGATATTCTTGCTCAGATAAACTTAAATGTACCTCACCGTAACTTGCGTACCAATCCTGTATTTGCTTTGGGAAATTATAAAACAAACATTGGAATCTTTTCCCTTTTGCCAAGGATCCTAAGAACAGTGAAAGAAATCTCACTAAACGGTACTGTCAATGTGTTCCTACATCAAGGGCAGGCATTTAAGAAGCAAGCGGTGTTGTCTCTTTTGACTCGCGATGTCACACTTGTTATTTCCGCCTAGATTATGCTATATACATACCTTTTGTTAATTATACACTTTGTTAATTTAAGTAGATTTTAAGAATGTTTAGATAAGGTATAACTTATTAATGCCAATCTATTAGGGTAAACTTGATTGTTGATTGTTGAATGTTGATTGGCTTAAAAAAAAGAGTCTTGCGCGGTATTTTTAGTGGTAAAAATGCGCGAGAGTGCGTGCTCATAGCACAAAAAAAAAAATAGAAATAATACAATTTACATTCGGCCATCTTTTTGAAAATACGTTTTATTCTGAAAAAAATACAAAATGGGGAAAAAAGTACCAGAAAAGGGTTGTATATTACTAAACCAAAAAGTATTTAATAACACCCCGATTTAGAATAGAATCCAATATCCTGATAATAATAGCGTACCCCAATATGATATAATGGAGGTAAACAACATTTTCAATAACGTATTTTTAATATTTTCCAAAAAAAGCTTATCGGATTTAAAATCCATTAAAACACATTTAAACAAATTCAAAGGCAAATCTTTTAGCTACATGAAATTTTGTATTCGTTTTTTTGACATTTTTTAATAGACTTTATGCCGTTTATTGCAGATTTATAAAAAAAAATAAAAAAAGAATCGAATAAATACAATATTGAAATATTTCACTCATAATCCCTGGCTATCTGAATTTTTTTTTTTTTGAAAAAGCAGGTAAATCTATTTATTCCGAATTCCAACGATTTCATTTAATCGTTTATATTTTATAACGACCTAAACCCGGCAATGCTTTGCTTCTGCTAAATTTGAGTACATTCTCGTATAAAGATTAAATGAACACAATCGAATGTTTGATATAAATTAATATATTTATTCCAAATAAGATTTGTACGTTTACAAAATAAAACGCCAATGGTAAAAATCTATAGTGTGTAAAAAAATCACTGGTCTAGTGCCATAATCCAGAAAGAAAATACGAGAATACGTCTCTATAAAAAAGAGTCGGACCGCATTTCTTCTTAAAATTAAACATTATTTAGTATACTTACAAAAAATCTTTATTAAAAACCGTTAAGATAAACGTAATAAACATAGTGTAACTTCTCATTGCTAAATAGGTAACTAGGTACTTGTTCATGATTGAATCTAAAAACTTTAAATAATTAATTTTCAAATAAATAATTATTTTGGCAAATGTCAAACTCTTCTCTTCTCACCAACGGGGGTGCACTATATTTAGGAATGCGATATTGAAAAATGTATCGAATGTCGATTGATATTATTTTAATGTTACTAAAAATCCAGTAAATAATCTGATTTGGATCCATTAAAAACTAATATTATTTGTAAAAATTCAAAAACAAACGTTTATAATATCTTCTTCATGTTTAATTATAAGCATTCTCGTCGAATGCAACTTTGGTGATGGATAAAAAAAAACCTGCTCCCAACTTTCTTATTCTTAATAAATTGAAGATTTTAACAGCTATAAATATGCTCGTGGCAAAAATCTACATTTCACTGAAAACCGCACGTTAATCGGACGAGTAGTTATTCAGTTCATCGATGACACATATTTGAGCATTGTCTTTTAGATACGTATATAGATATGACAGAAATTATACCCGACAAGTAATATAAATTAATTTAATATAATGTACGTGTATCTGCTGATTTGAATTCTGGTAAAATAGATTTAACTACTTTTTTTTAAATAAAGGCAGACAAATATATTGAGGAAAAAGACAAGTAATTACAATTGCGTTTTTAAATTAAAATATTCCGATTATTTTTTATCAAACCTCGAACAACATATTCAAAGAAAATAATCCACACATTAGACTTCAAGTTAAGCCGTGGCAATCTTTCTTCATCCTACGCTATATTAGTGATAAAGAAAGCGAGAAGATCTATCCTAAAGAACTCCAAGATTTGCAAAGGATTGACAAATTTACGCATTTTGAACTTTGGGCATAAAAACTCAAGTTGTTCTTGAAGGATTTGATAAACAGCTAATTTCATCTTTAAGTGACATGGTTGGCAACATAAAAATGCATTAATTGCAACAGAGATAGGACATGTGATATAGAATGAAGTATTATGAAAATGAATAATATGTAAAACGTCCATTTCCGTCCTACGTTTATCTAATGTAGACAGATTAGGAGATTGTTCTTTTTCAACATTGTCAATTAGGGATTTTGTTCTTTTATAGTGCGTTTTTTTATAAATAATAAAGATGTACATTAATGAATTCTAAACATAAATACGTAGAGTTTAAAACTGTCTGAACATTTTGTTAATTATTTCTGTTTATTAAGTCAGTCTTCTTTGTTCATTATTAAATGTAAAAATATTTTCAAAAAAGTATATAGTTAAGTGTTCTCGGCACGGGTAACCACAGTGAGGTCACATTATTTTTATTAATAATTATAGTTTGTAAGAGAAAAAATATGAATAAATAATGAATGAATATAAAATATTTTTAATAGAGAGATGAGATAATCTGTCTAAAGAAATAATTGTCAATACATGTTTTTTTAGATACGTTTGAATATTTACTTAATTTTCGCTTTTAATTATTTTTTATTGCTAGTGAAAACTAAACAAAGCATATTTGCTTACCAACACTGTTTTGAGTTTTTCCACATTTTCGTAGACAGTGACTAGATTCATCCCTCTAGGGAGCTGTTAATATTAACATATTACAACAGATATGAAGAACATTTTACAGAAGGGACTATAGCTATAACTTCACACACGTCAACAAATAGAAGAGCCAAAGGAATGTAGATGTTCAGATACAGGCAGAGAGAGTGTGTAAAGTGGCCACTCAAACCATCCAATGACAGGGCATAAGCCATGTGGATGCCTAGACTTCTATATTCTCTTCTGTAAAATGTTATTTATGTCTATTATAATTTGTTTATATTTGCTTTTGTTTTTCCATTTAAAAAATCAAATAAATCGCGAATTCTTCAAGCATTTTGTGAAATTTAGTAGAAATGGCCAGCAAAGACATAAATTATTATTTAGATGAGTAGACTTTCAAGTTGGATGCTATTTAAAAGAAGAAATTGTGAAAAGCATTCCACATATTCAATCCGAGAAATTTATTTGAAGAATTAAACCATTGTAAAGGTTAAATGTGCAGTTCAGTGACTTTTGTTCACGCAAATAAATATATTGTTTAGTACTTTCTTTGTGGAATACGAAGATACATAGATTGTTATTTTCATGGTCGTATTCGTATGGTATATTTATTTCACAGTACTTCATAATAATTCAGAGTATCGTCAATAATAATTCTTGAAATAAATCATCAATTATACATTATTTTGTCATTCAACGATTCCATTAAGTTTTTTTTATTTATTGTACGAAAATCAAGTACGAAAATACATGCACATTGGCTAGCTTATAACTAAAAACAACATTTTCTAGTTAACCAAGAAAACAGTCAGGTCAAAACAAAAAAAAATCACCTTAAAGAATATTGTGTATATATTAATTAATTTTTTAATGTACCATCAATTGAATAAAAAATAAAGATATACTAAATTCTACAAATTTAAAAAGAAAATTAAAATAGTATTTGCATTTAACTTTTCACTTAGATATGAAAATAATATTAAAATGCTCAACCTTAACACTGAATATTTCGAAAACAGTTGTATATATATCAAGGAATCAACTTCCTTAACAAGTTGCCTCATGAATAAAAAATTACCAATATTTTACTAAATTCAAGCTTTGGCCAAAATTATTTATTTATTTTTACCTAAAATAATTTTTCTATTATAAAATAATATTTAAATACGTCACACAAAAAATTGAAACTTTTTTTCTAATAAAATCCTACATAATTATTATTTTGGTTATTAATTTCAAAAGGTTCTTTTATCATTCATATTGTTTGTTTGATTTATATTTATTTATCTAAAAACATTAATATAACTGTAGTTATTAATATCATAATACCGTAAGAATCGCAAGGGGTTTATTCTTTTTTGGCGTGGTATTTTGTTTCGTTTTTTATTTGCCTAAGCATATTTTTCATTTGTAAAATTTTTTATCTTTTAAAATAAAATTATTCTTTCAAATCTTAAAATTGTTGTGCTTTTAAATTAACTAATTAATTAATTTATTTTCTTTATTATGGTATACAAATAATCAACGATGCTTACGAGATTGGTATAATAATTACAATTTATTATGTTTAGATATTGTTCATCGATTATATGTAAACAGTTAATCTGTCTGAACGGGTTAAAAAAATTCTCTATCACACATTAAATATATATCAATCTTGGTAAACTCCTAGAGGACTAAACTATACAGAATAACCAACATTTGGATATGAGCAAAATACATTTTGCCAATTAAAATGTAAATATTTCTTTGGTTTATGAAAACACCGCTAAACAACACTTAACCAGTAGCGATCAATAAAATTCGTTAGATTAAGATACAATAATAAAACTGGACGCTTCAATCAGCTTAAATTTGAATTTGTAATCAGTGATTACAGCCCGTTTTTGCGAGCTTTAAGCCGCCAAGCGCCACAAAAGCTCCGGGTTTATTTTTTATTCGGCGATTCTGTCATCAGGCCGCAGACTCGATTACGAGTTTGATTGGACGGAAGCTTCGCAAGTTCAAACGAGCTTTTTCTAACGGATTCGCGAGCTTTGCGCAATCACCGGCGTTATCTGATTCAGCCGTTTAACGGTGACTTATAACGGGATTAGAGCGACGTAACGGGCGTAAAGCGAATCCGAACATGCGGTTTTCGCATAAATTATCCGGTACCCCTTTTTGCTTAAAATATCACCTATTTGATTTACAAAAACAAATTGTACATGCGTCGTTAAAAAGAAATAACAACGCCAAAAACGCCTTTAAAGTAATTTCTTGACTAAGTTTGTACGTAGTACAGTTAATTATGTTAATAAAATGGTAATTGTTACAAAGTTACAAATATGATTATATTGTTATTTGGCATTACAATAAAAAACTTATGAAGTGCGATTTTGATAATGTAATATACTTCATTGGCGCTTTGCAAAGTGATTCTTTGCCATAGCATTAAAAATACTCCAGAAACCGCATACAAGCATCAAACAGAAGGCGACTAAACTACTCATAAATGAGTATATTTACGTTTGGACCCATTGATTTCTTTAAGGACGTCGCTCAGTACGCAACTCCTGATTTGAATTCAACTATACCGTGTTGTGTCGTTTTAAAGTGTAGAAATACTGCTGGGATCTTAAAAAAACGAGATAACATTTCATGTGTAATTAGCAAATTTATGCGTAAGTAGCAAATGCATAACTTAAAATTTTAATTATTTTTCCATCTGTCAGATTGTCGATGAAAATAAAATTGACATTTCGTCAGTGTTGCCAAGGTAGTAAATTTTATTACCATAGTTTGCTCATCTAATGAAAATTAGACCTCGGATTAAACAACGTAGTGGTGGACATTTGACCTACATTATATTTAAAACATCAAATGTTTTTTAACATGATGTAAGAATATCCGTTTTATGTAAAATAAAATTTGTTTTATATATTAATTTCAATATTGAATCATTCAATTACTCTTATTAAAGTACTCTTGTAAGGGTAGTGTAGTACTAAAACTGTACAATTTAATACTAGGTAAAATCACGAGGAAAAAAACCTCATTTCATTAAAAAAAATAGTCAAAAAATTATTAAACAGCAAGTGAAACTTAAGTGTGCATATATTTTATTCCTCATTTATTATTAAACTATGTACTTACTTATAAAATTTAAAAAAAAAATGTAATGTAACCCGCAGACAAGCTTCGGCTTTGCGGGAACAAAAATACAATTATGTATGTTACCGATTTGTTAAAATGAATAAAACTTTAAAAAAAAATAAAAAAAATGACCCTTTACTTATCTTCTTTGTTGTGTTAATCAATGTTTCCGCGTGCACAATAAAATTTTAGAGAAAATTAACAGATTGCTTTTTTTTAACCTTAAATTTGTGTTAATGATTTTTTTTCCCCATCAAGCAACATTACGCGGCGACATCACGAATGCGTGTGGTGAAATTAGGGCATAGTGGGGGCAATTTTGGACCCAGTCCGATGTATTCAAATATGATTCTACGCTCCTTCTGGACTATTCTTATTTCAATGTTCTATGTATATTTATCTAAGTTTGACTTTAAATGTATAATGTAAGTAAAACATAAACAGTTTGTCATCAATGTTACGGATTTATTCAAATAGTTATCAATTTAGAGAAAAATGGATTTGAAATTTTTCCCGAAACATCGCTCCACTCTCACAGTTTTGCACGTTTGCTGCAGGAGCATCCCACGGCATAGAGCCTGCTACCGCAAATGCGCGTTCACTGAATTTAGTGCACTGGATGCAAAGAGGTTGAATAACTTTGTAGGATAAAGGTTGTTGGGTTTTAGTTGGAGTTCCTACCCCAGTTAGAGATTGACAGAGAAGACCCGTGGTTGGTGTTTAATGCGTATTTATTACATGGCAAATAAGATACAGCACTTGGTAGCACTTGGTGTAGCACGAGCGTAGCGGCAATGATGGGTTGAAGTAACTGCACTTGAACTACATGCTGGAGCTGAGCAAACTGCACTGATCTTGTTAATCTGACTGAACGTGCTGACTGACGTTGGCTGCGTCCTCTGGTCTCTTTACAGACGACGTTCCTTTGTAGTTCATTTCTTCATGGTAGGGACGATGTCAATGTACTGTAAAACGATGCCCTCCGATTTCATGTGAAATACTCAGAGTTGCATTTTACGAATGTATTGGATTCGATTGAACATGATGACATTGCATAGTCGGTCATTGGTCTATTTTAGGTGAACTAATTAAACACGTGTGTGTCATCGACTATGGACTATGGACCCTACAACTTTTACAATCACCGTAGATGTAGCTGATGTATGTCAGCTAGTTCATCTGGAATATTTAGTTCTCTTAGATATTTCGGAGCAGAGTCGTGCCGTGACTTATACAAAAGTCAACATAGTTTGCATTCCACAATCTGTTGAAATTGTAGCCAGTGTAATTCCCAAAGTAGTGATGTGAAATGACTGAACTTAGAGATTACAAAAATAAGTCTCGCTACAACATTTAATACAGACTGCAGGTGGGTCATTTTATTCATTGGTAGACCTACGTTGATACGAGTACCATCACAATAATAAAATAAAGTGATACTTTTTATTAACAAATAAACTGATACTTTTCACTAGCAAATTTAAAGGTTATTTTATTACCCGTCATTGATATTAATAAAGAAATTACAAGGCAAAGCTTTTAAAATGAAACGATAGGCGTAATAATAATATGAAATGTTGTAGGGGATGAAATAAATTGTAGCTCTGGAAATAAAAATGTCGAAGGCGTTTTAAAAAGCTGTTAAATTACATAGTATGTTACGTAAAAATGTAGCTCACGAAGGGGTGGGCGGGGTAACATGAAAGGGTTACAATTAACAAATATCGGGTTATCACCTCTCATTGGGGGTGTTAACACGTCATACAGCTGTTCAACGCCATAATTACATTTTTATACCATCGTACAGTTTACGGAATTAATAACAATAAATGCATATTTTAATGTATTCATCACATTTATTTAATAAAATAAAAATAAAGTAGGATTCTGAAATAAAGTGAATAAATTCGCTAAGATTTCATTCAAAACATTAAGACTATTGTATTTATTTATTTTACGAACCCGTATACACGCACCTACACATATATTAATTTTAACTCCTAAATTTTAATTACTTTTACAAATAAAATTCTTTAATTTTGATATTATTTCTATTTGTAAATACTAAGTACAATTTTCAAAATATTTTTTCCTTTGATTTTAATTTTTTACTACTTCCGTTTACGTTTTTTTTCCTTCTTCTTTTTGTACTTATTATTATTGTATTAATGATAGTTTATTGATAACCAAAGTAATAAATATAATTTAATATGGATACTGGTTCATAAGAGTAAAGTCTAACTGTGTAAAATATAAAACTATGTTACCGTACTGAATGTTTCCCGAATAAAAGAAAATAAATATAATAAAAAAATATGCTAATTTATATATGGGCACTGGCAACATCAAGTATAAGGCCCACCATTACACCAAACTAAAAGGACACCAACTTTTGCGAAACGGATACGTCAATGAGACTGACATGACCCGTGACCAATTCAATTCTCGTTTATTAACTAGACTTGATTCAATAAGTATTATTTTTCATTTTTATTTATTATATTTAAAATGTTTTTATATTTAATCTTTATAATACTATAGGATGGGTGCGCGTGAGCTGATTTGAGTTTGAGTGAGGAAGATGGATTACAATTGAAGTTACTTATCAAGTTGTTACACACATGTTACATCCTTTTATTTCGTACAGAAGGAATTTACAATAGCGAGCACTGATGGAGAGTTTGGGGCCAGGCAACACGAACGGTCAAGATGAAATGTTTCGAATTCTTTCGGTGTGCGGTGTTTAGTAGACTCATCCAGGCTGACGTTGCAGTGAACAACGCGTTGCGGGCCAAAGCAGAGTTTGGACCTGCCAACCTCAGGGCTGTTGGTGTTGCTGGCCACAATTTAATTCTTCTGTAGTTGTGTATGTCACCAACTCCTCCGGCTGGACCGATTTAAATGTTTTTTTTTTAGTGTGTTTGAGTGGGTTTCTGGATGGTTTAGATTCACATGTAGATCCAGTAGGTGGCTGGTGATATTGCACATTTTTTTATTTTGCTTTGGGCAGCAAAAAATCACGCAATGACGAAACAAACTATTGAAATGTGAAACTCAATGTCAAATGTCACTTAATATATACTTAACCGAAAATTCCAAAATCGTAAAAACTTTTTCTGAACCAGCTAATAGCAGGCAATGAAACGTTTGAAAGTGATAACGTTTGTCGGACCTGCTAGTGAAGTTATAACTTAGTAATAAAACACTTACACAATACACGCCTCCCGTGAAACCAACTTTATGGTAGGTAAAAATTCAAAATTCAAAATAATCAAAAACAGTTCACCACAAAGCATGAACACAAATGTTGCACACCTACGATTATTTAAAATGACTATTTTATTGTTATGTATACTTAAATCATTAAATTTTTCAATTGGTTCTAGTACTGTTGACATAGTTCTACTAATTCTTAGGATTAAGATGTAAAAATCCGTAATAAAAAAATATAAATTAAAAAATATACGAACTTGCTCTGACTTACTAAAAAAATTTGAGGTGTGTATTTGGAATAAAACCAGAATCTTAGATGAGTGTTTTCGACTACATGGCTGTTCCCAGGTAAAAATCTTAAATCATTAATTCTAGTGAAAATAAGTCAGCCTTGTTTTAAAGTGATTAATGCGTTCACTTACCATTATTGAGGTCTTGGGTTCGAGTGAAGGTAGAGTGAATGTAAAATACAGATTTTAAAGGTTGTTCTGACCGCAATATTTCATTGTACTGACTGGTACCCGAGGCGTACGACTTATCACTTTATTTTGTATTACTGACGATCAAAATACACTTTATTTACTTGACAAATGCAATATATGCCGTATCAGGTTTGATGATGGTGATTACACAAAATTATTTTTAACATTAATTCAATATTTATACAACCCTTATACGCGGGTACTATTTGCGAACCCGGCAAAATCCATCTTTCTTTATTTCGAGCAAATCGCGAAAAGCTGATACGATACTCAACTTCAACTTTTTATTATAATCAGTAAATATTTTATACATAAGCAGTGATGATACGAGTATAAGTATGATTATGTCAAAAAACAGTAGTAAAATAGTGAATTTATTTTTATACATTCCAACTTTACAATACTCAAGTAGAGGTTGCCATGTTTGCAACAAACCCGATAATTTAAAAGTCAAGTTCTTACAAATAAAGCCATATTTTTTAACTGACAATGTTATAATTATTGTAAAAAATTGTATTCTGAATGAGTTTCAATTAATAACTCACTTCTTTTAGATGTTGGATTTTTCCGGGTTTGCAAATAGTACTCTTATATTTATCAAATCATTATTCAATGATAAGATCAATATTTTAATTTACTAATTTGAATTTATTTTTTAAATATTTCGTTTTTTATTTAAAGTAAAATAAGGTATTTTTCATTACTTGACTGTGCAAAGGTAAATAATTAAATAACGCTCCATTTGACTCTTTTTGATAAAACAAAAAGGAAACATGTTGTTTAGAATAGTCTCAATAAGTTTGTTATGACAGTTTGTCGCAGTAATCTTTTTACTTTTATTAATAAAACATATTAAATCATTAAAGTTATACCGTTTTTGATACCAAAAACATATGCAAAAAATATGATTGATACTAAAAGAGATGAGTTCGTTTCCGCTGATTATTTCAAATTTGGGAAATATATGCTGGCTGTTTGGGGATTATGGCCGCTTAAAGAACTGTCGCCGCGTTGGAAAAAGCTTTATAATTTATATGGAATATTTGTTAGTTAAGTCGTAATTTTTCTACATTTTTCATGTTTTCATTAAAGCAATTATTTTGTTAAGTGAAGTTAGGTAAGGTTGGGATAAATTCGGTTAAAATGTAATAAAAAAATAGTTTTTTAAGTAAATTAAAAAAAAAAAAAATTAATCAAATTAAGTAAAAAAAAAACCCAGCGGCTTCTGATTCATGCGTTTTTTAAGGCTACCCTTTAATCAGCCGACGCGTTAAACGTTGAGTTAATTCAATCAATCAAATATTTTAATTCAATCAACCTACGGCTTAGCCATTTAATTTAATGCCGGCATTTTGTGAACAGCCTAGCAGTCCAATTGAGGAGCTGTTTTCGCTATTGTAGCGCTTCACTCACTTAATCTGTTGACTGTTGATAATTACATACGTACATAGCATAATTTTGATAGCAAAAGGTACTTAAGAAATATTATGAATCACTACTACTTCTACCATCTCGCCACTTTCCCATAGGGAATGGACCACTACACACGTCTATCCTAGCATACATTTCTAACTTCTTCCACATTCATACATATTGCCATACATGCCCTTCGGTTCTGCCTGCTTTTGAGATGGCCAGACTTAAGATTTTTTTTTCGATACACATAAGTGGTAAAACAAAGTATTAAAAAATAAAGGATTATTACATAGCAATGATATATATTAACAGTAAAAATACTAAACAAAAAATCCCAGAAAGGCATGACCTGTTTATGGGTATACAAGAAATGTTTAAGAATGTTTGCTTCTATAATAAATAGGCAGTTATATTTTTTTTTTGTAATATAAGAAAGATAAAAGAAAATATTCTGTACAAGATTATAAGGTACTTTTATTTTTTTTTGATTTTGGTTTATTTCATCATCCCACGTCTTTCTTGGTCTTTTTCGTCTCACGTTACCGTTTATTTTCGCCACATATAGTTGTTTTACCATTCTTTTGTCGTCCATTCGTTCTACATTACAACACCGTCTCAAAGACCTTTTCTGAATCTTGTCAATTATTCCTGACTCAGATTTACCCTCTCGCCTAATTTCATCATTTGGAACCCTGTCATTCATTCATTTCTAACAAATTTGTCCAAGAGATCGCATTTTAACCGCGTTCACTCGGTTTTCATCCTTTATCTGCCAGTTCCATGTTTCACTTCCATACATAATTGTTAAACGACTAAAATTCCATTGTGCAATGCCAGTTTAGCTTCAGTTGACATATTTTTATTAGCAATTACTGTGCCTAGTGCGCCATTCATTCTTTTGCCCGCATTCACTCTTCTTTCAACATTTTTTTCTTCTCATCCATCCCTTGAAAACAGGTTTTCTAGATACACAAACTCTCCTACTTGTTTGAGACATTCTTTGTTTACATTTATTATGCAGTCAGTAACCTCACTTTCCCTTTCATCACCCCACACCAATAAATCACTCTTCACTTATTTCTATACTACATACAATTATAATTGTTTTCAATTATTGTCTTTAGTTTTCAGAAGAACCTAAAAATGTAAAACGACCCCTTGATCTGTTTACACACAAGAACTTTTTTATAATATTAGAAAGCTAGCGACGTTATGCGGAAATGTAAATTAAATATTGTATTATACAAATAACAACAGAGATGGACAACATTTTAGAAAAGGGAATATGGGAGTCTAGGAATTTACAGGGTTTATGTCCGTTGGCTGGTTTAAGTTGTCACTTTACACACAGTAGAACATTCACCATTTTGCCTTTGTTTGAACATCCACATTCCCTTCTTTAAAATGGTCTCCATCCTTGTTGTCATTTGTTTATTTTAATGACTCCCTAAGGGGTGAAATCCAGTCTATTGTCTACAAAAATTTCGACAGTCTCAGAATATTGTAAAAATTATATTATATTAATTCAATCTTCACCAATATTTTTTCACTTTTAGATTATTTTCGTCACTCTAGTGCCATACAACGTGTTTTCAGCATTTGACGCCGTTGTGCAAATACAGTTGGGAAGGTGGATGGAAATAATGCCAAGTCTTTCAGTAGCTCTGGCCATGTTCTTGGGAAGTGTCAAAGTTGCTGTGTGTATGTACAACACGAGTTCCATCAATGGCTTCATGGAAATGTTTCAGAATTCTGTTTTCGTGTAGGTCAAATTAATTGAGTATTTTTGTTGTTTTAAAATTAAAATTAAACGGTTAATATCTGCGTGTGTAAGAAAATAATTATTGGTGCATTATGTTATTGAATACATTGAAATAAGATCATTTTTTGCTGCCTATACGAAAAAAAAAACAGAACCATAAACACAATCTACATATTGCACCTTTAGAATGAAAATAATTTAACTTAAAAAAGCTTAAAATGAGTTTGTATCATAAAATGACTGAATGAACTTTATCCATCTTTCTGTATTTACAAAGACGCAATATTTGGGTGGGAATAGGTCAAAACCGTAACATCTTTCTCTTTTTACGCAGAGAATTTAGATTCTCAGTCAGTACGGAAGCGACGCTATAAAATTTGTGTTTACATTGCTGTATGAAGGACGCAACGCAGACAAATGCAGACAAATATAGTGACCGAAGCCGGTTGACTCGATTAAATTACAATTTTTAAAAATATTAAAACGACCAATTTAGCTTTGTGATTGTTTCGTTTTGACTTATCGATAATCTAAGTAACTTATTTACGTTAATGTCATTTCGCAAATAAATCAAATCGTGTGTTTGGTGACCTGATCTGACCTTATGAAAAAAACCTCATTTTCTTATTTATCAAAGTGCTTTTGTTTAATTGTTTTTTTTCAATCTTATAATGACTCAATAAATAAATGTCTTGTTAAAACTTTTAATAACTTATTTTTTACTATGCGTTTTTTTCATAAATTCATAGCTGAATGCCTTTGCTTTAAATCTTTGTTCAAAATTTGGTGCATAATTCGAAAAATACGATACAATCTACGAAAGAATACGAAGGTGTCACAATTTGCATTCTTCTTTTGCAATTTTCCAAAAAGTAGATTTTTCGAGTTGAGACATTTTCGTCCTAAAGGTGCGATATATACATATAATTTATAGTTCACAATTGCTGAGCGAAGTCGAGATAATTTTTCAATTAAATGGTTTTGTGTATTTTTATATCTTCGAGTCTAATCAAGCAGGCTAAATTGTTTAATGCTGGCATTTAGCTCCATTTGTTTTTTTTCGTGTCCAACTTTTACCACTGTTTTTTTTATTATTTGTAAATGTAAAAACTCTAGAATTAATTTGGTTTATTCTTATTCTGCTTTTATTTTTGTTATTGTTATCTACGATGAAAAATGTTGAAATCAACTGAATATAACCTAAAGATTTCCGCTTACTCCATACTCCGATGACACCTTCCATAATTTTTCTCTGTCAACCTTATCAAATACTTTTTGCATATCGACAAATGCGCAGAAAAATTATTGCTTTTTACCGAGAAACTTTTCCGCCATATTAATAATAATGCAAACGTACATATCTATTTTCAACAAAATGCATATTTATATCAAACTTTCAACTGTGTTTATTCAGAATATATATAAGATATATTTAAATCAAGCAAAAGCAAAGCACAGTCGGGTTCATCTCGTAAAATATGAATCAAATGACAAAAAATGTGTTTTCACCACTTATTTATTTTAATTTTCCTGTTAAATGATACAAAAATAAAAAGTTAAGCAATAAGATTACAATTACGATAAAATAATTCAAATTGGGACCTTAACTAATTTGAAAAACCTTAATGAAGTACGTTTGAATCTGAGGGGAGTTTGAAATATTTAAATGAATTACGTTTTAATATGCTATCCTTTAATCAATTTGCGAAAAAATACTTTATCTAAATTTGAAAAGCTCCGATGTTAAACCTTAGAATATTTTAAGACTTTGTCACGAGCAGTTTGGTTACTTGAAGTTAATTCTTGACGTTAATCAGAATCTATTGAACGTGGGGTCCAGAAGTTACGAACTTTGTTTGACTTGGTTTTTCTTGGTTCCCTGTAATTATTTGGGTGAACGATTTTATGTGATCCTTTTTAATTCTACTTTCTACGGGTCATGGTTTTGTTTGAGCATCTAAGGTTGTTTGACCATTTTACTTCTTTTTCTACTTCATCTTCATACTCTCCACTGCTGGATAAAAGCCTCTTCCAAACGTCTATATTCCTTCCTATCACCCGCTTTCACCATCCATGTTTTACCGGCAATGGAGGCGATGTCATTGATGCATCTTTTCTGAGGCCTTCCAACACTTTTTTTGTTTGCCTATGGTCTCCACAATATTATTATGGGTGTCCACCTGCCATCATTTTGCCTCGTTAAGTGTCATGCCCACTACTATTTAAATTTGCTGCATGATGCGTGATATCAACGACTCGTTTAACCATTCGTCATCTTAAAAAAATATATATATCACGGGGGCGAGCAGCACATTGTATTTATTATATTAATGATATAAAGGAATAACATGTGTACCTTAAAGGATAAACCACGAGTCGTATTGAACGAAATATTCAGGAAACAAGATTTTGAGATTGAGAAATCTCCAAAACAAGTCTTGAACCAAATGAGACAATTTCAATATAAAGAGAATATTTCATTTAAAATAATGTTTTATTACAATAAAATTACACAAAAATAGCAAACTATGAACTTCTGATGAAATTTACAGTAAAACAAAGTGAACTTAAAATTTTTATATCAACTGAAAAAGTGCTTTTTTTTATGACGAAAGTAAACTTTTGTGGAGGGTTGTTTTATTCACGTATAAAATGGCTAATTAAGATAATTTCTGCATTTTTAATTTCAAAACTATTTCCATATTTTTCCCGGTTAGGATTCCTGTAATTTTATCCTTTAAGGTACAGAATTTATAGTTTATTTATTTAACCGTTTGTAAATAATGTTAATTGTACATTGGCGGGCATATTGCCAATTGGCAATTTCTTCCAATCAACCGATAAAACAAAAAATATTTTTTATTTTTCAAGTTGAAAAACATATTCAATGAATAATAAAAAAGCTGAAAATTAAAAAAAAATAGAATTTCTAATCGCGTTGTGGTTCCGTGGCTAGTGTTGCGGACTCACAGATTAGAGGTCCAAGGTTCGAACCCCATTCGACCCCAACTTGATTTCCGTTTTTTAATAGTGAGTTATTTACAACTCGTCGAAAATGGCCACTAAAATTGAAATAATTACATTTTTAAACAAATGATTTTAAATTTTTATCTTATTTAAATTTTAAATAAAGATAAAATATACATGTATACAATAGAAATTCTCCAGCAGCCTATTGGACCACATGGTGACGATATCTACCTACTGTCTACAAAAGATTCTCTTCGGACATCTATCTCCCTTTGTTAACCATGGAGTTGATACAGTGCTTTATTTATTTAGTTTTTTATTGCTTAGTTCTTGGCATGAACACTTGACAAACTTACTACTATGCTCTATTTTTTATAAATTTATTGATATCATTCTAACTTTGCTAGAATTTCACTCGTCCGTGCGCTTTGTAGCTGCACGATGATTGGTTATCTAGCTTTCATATACCAACTTAAAAATACCTAAATTTTATAAATGGGGTCTAGAATTCCAATCGTCTATGCGCTTAGTAGCTGCAAGACGTGTTGTAATCTTACTCCTTTTTACTATTCATATTATTTTTATTTTTTTTTAGTATCATTAATACACTAAATTTATTTGTCAATTTTTAAAATGTGTAAATGGGGGCTAAATTTCTAACTGTCTATGCGTTCTGTAGCTGCAAGACGTCCTGTAATCTAGCTCCTATCTGTTATAATTTTTTATTGATCTTAATTGAAAACGAGGAACTAGAATCCCAACCGTCCATGCGCTCTGTAGCTGCAAGACGTACTGGGATATTTATTAATTGTACAGCGCCCTTGAGGTTATTTTCACAAAAATGGCGCTATATAAATTATCCAACTATATATATATATATATATATATATATATAATATATACGCATAAAAGAAATGTTAAAAAAATGCGTTAAAGAAAACGTAAAGATGTATAATCAATAAAAAACATATATTTTTTTAACGACAACTAAATCACTAATACACATCAAGATACATAAGTAAATAGAGAAGAAGAGTCTAAAACTACCAATTCTAATGCGTAAAAGATAAACCTCTCTTGGTAGGTTATTCAACAGACTAATCATCTTACCTAGACGCATCATCAATGGTTTTCAGATCCTGCATTCAGTAAGAACAAATGGTCTGTATTGCCTCGCTCTTCGGTTCTTGCTCGGTGCATATAATTTTATTATGTAGGTACATGTATGATTTGGTAATGCGTTTCTATTGCTTTATTAAATTTTACATATTATTATTACGATTTGTATGTTTTTAATGCGTGTCTTATTAATTTTGAATATCCATTTTTTTAGTTATAAAACAACGCCATTCTTTCGTCCAATCGATGTAATTCGGAACTGCGTTTGGCTCTACAACATACAAACTGCAGTTTGCTTTGGATTGATTGGTATTCTTATCATGACGGATGTGGATGCATACTTAAAAGACCCTGTAAGCATAAAAGATAATTATGAGTTTCATTAATTTATCACTTTATAATCATATATAAGGGAGGACATAATATTGCCAGAGGGCAATTCCTCTCTATCTTTCTGAACCATCTAGTTCAAGAAAATAAAAAGTTTAAAGGCGTGTTCTTGATTTGGAAAACAGTATTTCAAACATTATTGCTTAAGTACTATTTTTCTTTGAGATGGTACTTTTGATATATGACTCACAACACACGTGGCGCTTGACGCGGCCGTTTTTGGAAATATTCATTTCAAGAACGAATCGGCTAGTTGACATTTCAATCGTTATGAGAATACCCAATACTGCCTGAATCTTAAACTTTTATATAGGTTATGCATACAATAATGGATAATATAGCTACACAATATAATATATCACAAAGTTACGTCGTTTGAGTTGATTTCATCGATGAGAGTTGTTGTATCTCACAGAACCACAAAAAAAATTGCAATTTAAAGTATATATAACTTACATTATATTATGTACCTACTATGTAGGTACGAACAAAATATATTTTTTATGGCTTACCTGCAAACAAAATCGCTGTTCGCCACTGCCCTACTGACAGTTCGTGTTAGTATCATCAAAAATTGAGGAAAATGTTTTATTTTCGTTTTTCCAGATAATTCATGCTGACAATTCAAGTGCTCCAGCTCTGCCGTTCATCAATTGGCTACCTTTTGACTATACCTATTCACCAAGTTATGAACTTTCATTTTGTCTAGTGAACTTCTGGTTCTTCGTGTCTGCTGATGTCATATTTGTTTACGATACGGTAAGTTTTATTACATTATGAAGAATTTCAATCCAATTCTGTCAAAAATATTTTGAGTTTATTAAAAAAAATTGTAGACAAGGACTGGTTTCAACTCCCTAAGGAGCTTTTAAGATTCACATATAACAACAAAGATGAAGAACATCAGACAAAATAATAAATAAGTCCAGGCATCTACAGAGCTTATGGCCTGTCGTTGGCTAGTTTAATTGGCCATTTTTTACAAAGTGTAATATTCGCCACTCTACCTATGTTAAAACATTCACCACTTTTGTGAAGTAAAAGAGCTGAAATCTTTATCACGTGGGGTGAGATTCATTTGGCTGAACCATTTCACCTACTAGAGAACGTCCGAATTTTTTTTTTTTTTTGTTATTATTCTTAATACACCAGTCAGTTTAATCTAATATGGAAGAGTTGAGGAAATGTGAATGTTTAAATAAAGACAGAAAGGTGAATGTGTAAAGTGTCATAAATGCCTAGATTTTCATATTATATTCTCAAAAATGTTTTCCCTCTCTGTTGCAACAAATTTAAATCAACAATATTTTGGGTATGTGTAAATATTCGTAGACAGGCTGGATTTTCTCAAAAGTAAAATTTTATAAATAAAATCGTAATTTTATTCACGTAAAAAAATCTGTAGTGCAAAGATTTCACAATACAAACAAAATACAAATGTATTTTTTTCTATTTTATTAATAGCGCCAAAATTAAAAAAAATTAGGATAGTCATAAAATGTGTATTATTAAAGAAAATAACTAAATTGTTCCAGAAAAACAAAAAAAAAAACTCAATTTTAGCATACTGAACTATGTAGCAATAGAAAAGGAAAATAACTAAAGTTATAAAACTTTTTTATTGTTTCAAATCAACTGGTTACCACACAGAATAAAATGCTTTTTTTTGGAGAGTTTACGAAAAAGTAAAAATTCAATTCATTTTTTGGTTCTGAAGTTTTTATGGCGTACCTAAAATTACTGCTCTATTAAACTCCGTAAATTATTTAAACAGCTTATAAAGTATTTATTGTGTATGCAGACAATTGTTAGAATTCCATATTAATTTGGGTAATGTATCCAAAATAAAACAAGTTTATTGGATTATAATTCTACTTTATTTTTTATAAAATAAACAAAGGGTATATTGTGACGCGTTTCGTCTTGTTAGGACATTTTCAAACAAACTAACTTAAATATTTACAAAGTTTCCTTATATACTAAAAATAATTGCTTTTTTATGTTTGTGGATTTTTATACAAGCCAAAATAAGTAGAGTAATTAAATTTCAATTAGGGTATACTGAGTATATTAGAGGAATATTTTGGTTATATTGGGGAAAACCTTCCATTATTTAAAAACATTTGTAAAGGCATGACTTTAAAATTAATGTAATAATTATAAAAATATTGATTTCATTTATACCGGTTTATTTTGAAAATTATTGTTGAAACTCTACATTAGTGTTTTACACAGGTTTCATTCATGTTAAATGTCAACTAAGGTAATTTCTTAAAAATATATACCTACTGAATATATAAAAACTTAATTAAAATGAAATAATATCATAATATCTGAATGCATTTTACCTTAGTTGACATTAAACATGAATGAAACCTGTGTAAAACACCAATGTAGAGTTTCAACAATAATTTTCAAAATAAACCCGTATAAATGAAATCAATATTTTTATAATTATTACATTAATTTTAAAGTCATACCCTTACAAATGTTTTTAAATAATGGAAGGTTTTTCCCCAATATAACCAAAATATTCCTCTAATATACTCAGTATACCCTAATTGAAATTTAATTACTCTAATTATTTTGGCTTGTATAGAAATCCACAAACATAAAATAGCAATTATTTTTAGTATATAAGGAAACTTTGTAAATATTTAAGTTAGTTTGTTTGAAAATGTCCTAACAAGACGAAACGCGTCACAATGTACCCTTTGTATATTTTATAAAAAATAAAGTAGAACTATAATCCAATAAACTTGTTTTATTTTGGATACATTACCAAATTAAAAGCTTATAAAGTAATTAAACCATTTTATATGAGCACTTTTTCAATGAAATGGAATGTAGTTTGCCAAATATATTTTATCTCTGCCCATATGATGATCGTAACAATGTTTCTATTTATCTTTTTTTAGATCTGTATGGGACTAATGATTCATACTGCTGGGCAGTTAAAAATTCTCAACAAAGCTATAAGAACTATTCGCCAGAGAGCTGTTTTGGAAACGAAAGAGCTATGTTTTAGCAAAAAAGATTCTGGTGAGTGACAAATAAATGGTCAACGTGCTCGTTTACTCAGTTAAAAAAAAAGGTTCAATATTTTTTTTTAACCTTTCAGACAAAGATTCATCAGAAGCTGAAATAAATGAGACAATCGCCAGAATGTTTCGACAATGCGCAAAGCACCATCAATCCATAATACAGTTCAGTAGACCGTAAAATTCCACACATCTAAAACAAAATGGTCTTATTTACAAACGAAATTGAAACACTTTAAAAAAATTCCAATACTATCTAGACAAAAAAATGCTCTTTTTGGATTCAGATCTCTAAAACTTTTTTTGAAAATCGTGTTTGGTATTTTTCGGTATATTTCATTTATTTTTTAAATTTTTATTTATGTGTTTATATTATAAATACAAATATTTTGCTTTTTACAAAAAATATCACATATTCATAATAAAGTATCACATAAATGTCAACAAAAAATCACGATGGCTTGACCTATGCATTCTATTGAACTAGGTTTTGTTGACGGTTTGTTGATTTACTCGAAATTTATATGCATAATGTAATATTTTAGTTGAAATCCTTCAGTTTCGAAAAATCAAAAACATGTGGACTTATACAAAAATGAAGTAGAAAACTTATGTTTGTTGTAAATTGTCTTTAAAATTTCAGCTTTGAGGTAATGATTACTCATCAGTAAATTTTATTTCAGATACTCTAAAGATTTTCAAAAACTGTATTCTATAATAATATTTCTTCAGTTTTTCGTAAGCTGTTTAATGATTTGTTTTACCATTCTGATTATTACAAACGTGAGTACATTTTCAAAATATTTAAAACAATAAATGAGTGTTATTATTGGGACTCATTCTATAATTTTATTAAGCTTAGATATGTGTTCAATATTGATACAATTTTTTGTCATTGTTTTATAAAGCTTTGCAGAAATTATGTTTTTGGTTGTTCTTGAAACCATTTCCACACCGCATTCCAAACTTGTATTTGAGGGAAATCTAAAACCTCTTAAAGCTTGACTGTTATGAAAAGATCTTTTTTTTTGCACCACAACGGGCCAGGAGGCCTAATTACAGTGGTAAATTAAATCGAAGGACACCTAGGCTTTAGGAAAAACAAATTTCATTTTAGTTTTTCCCCACCGGGAAACGAACCTGGAACCTTCCGTGTGTGAGTAAAGCGTCTTGAATACTACACTACTGATGCCGCTATAGAGGAAAAGCAAGATCTGGCCTGTAGGGAGAGTCCTTTGGGTTCTCAAAACCCAAATTCTCAATATTTTTTTATTGTCATGAGATGATTGGGCAGATTACGGATAGTTGTTCCTCTTTGGACCATATTAATAGCAGATATGAGATGCTTACCCTGTCAACCCTATCGTAGCGTGGAAGCAACTAAACCAAACTTAATAAAACAAAGTAGGCGTGTCTACCAGAAGCATTTACTCTACACATGCGCAGATTCCACTCAAGAGATGTTATAGTGGTATGAAGGCCTAAAGAAGCCACTCACTCATGGTGGAGAGAATACAGAAGAGGTTTTTTCGTACATGGAGGAGTATGGATACTTCCCATCGCAGTACCCATTATTGTTCCTAGAAGGAGCATTGCCTTGCTTATGGCGGCCTTTGAACATCTGAAAAGATTAATTTATAATCCTCACATGAAATTATATATATTAAGAAACTACTTAAGAGCTAGGCAACATAAAACATTGGTTTTTACTTAATGCAAGACTAAACCACTAAGCCTCTATTTTGAGGCTTGTTAGCAGGTGGGATAGAGGAGATATGGAAGGAGGTAATCAAAAATACACCACAACACACAGACCAATTGAGAAAAAAAATCGTTCTTGAATTTTCTTCTTGTAACTGGCGGGAATCGAATCCGCGATGCTATTTTTACAGTTGGCCGTTTAACCAACTGCGCCTAGTTAGTTATCTTTGTTTTTTATTGTTTTTATAGATTACAGATTTATATGTCCGGATTTTCAAATTATGCTATGCATTTTCTTTAAATGTTTTTTTTCTTCCAATATTTATAATTGTAATTGGGAGGTGCGCTGTAGTGTTTATGTTAATTGAAATAAAAACATATTGTGAGAAGATGTCGATATGTATGTAAAATTAGTACTGGAGAAGGATAAATGCTGCGTGTATCGCAGTTTGACTAAATGACTTCAGTTACGACATTTAAATTTTTTAATGATTTTTTTTCCAGAATAATTCTCCAGTTTCCAGTCGCGTTACCTGCCTTATTATTCTACTTTGTAGTATGTGGGAACTATCAGTCTACTGTTATTTTGGAAACCAAATAATTTATGAGGTATAATGAACTGTTGCATATTTATGTATGTGCGTTATGTATGCGTATATGCTCATGTGTGTATGCATGTGTATATATATATATATATGTGCATGTTCATGTGTGTATATGTATGTATATATGTATATATATGTGTATGTATGTATATATATGGATGTGTGTGTATATGTATGTTGAATGTGTACATTTATATGCGTTATTATTTCTTTTTTCATCGTTTTATGTTTATTTAATATTTTTTCTTCTCCTCTTCCTTCCTTATTTTTCCATCCCACTTTCTTTCACTCCTAGTGAACTATAGGTTTTTCTCCCTATATTTTTTTTGTCCCTATGTGGAACCTTTAATTGGCCCTGTTATTTGTTGTTATATTTTATGTATTGTTTATTACAAAATAAGGCAGGTACGACAAAATGTGAGCAACATAGAACTCTTAGCCTAATATCCCATGCTTTAAAAATATTGACTAATATTATCCTAAAGAGAATTGAACCAAAAGTAGAGAACATCCTTTCCAAAGACTAGTTTGGCTTCGGAAGAGGTGTAGGAACCCGAGAAGCAATATTGTCTTTATGAATACTACTAGAAAAAATAATAAAAAGAAACCAAAACAGATACATTGCATTCATAGACCTGGAGAAAGCCTTTGACGAAGTAGAATGGAAAAGACTCTTCGAGATTTTAAAGAAAATTGATATAGATAGACGAATAATCCAGGCGCTATACAAGAATGAGGCCGCTATAATCAGATATGACGATAATAAAAAAGAATCCAATATAAGACAAGGACAGGTAAGACAGGGATGCTCACTATCACCTGTTCTTTTTAACGCTTACATACAGGATGCAATTGACGATTTGAGAGAGACAATGAGTCACAGAGAAGGTGTAAAGACACACAGGCAAAAGGTGGATATGATAAGGTTTGTTTACGATATTGCTATGGTTGATGAAAAAGAAGAAAAACTGCAAGAGGCCTTAACAACTATGGAAAGCATTCTTCAAAATAACTACAGTATGAAGATAAACAAAGACAAAACAAAGCTACTGACTGTAGGCTGAATGCAACACCAGATGAGAGTAGTGATGTCAGGAATACCACTAAAGAACACCAAGGAGTTTGTCTACCTCGGGAGCAAAATAACATGTGATGGTTGGTCTAAGAGCGAGGTCGACAGCCGTATACATCAAGCTAGACTTGCATTTAATAAAAGGTCAAAAATAATAGAATCAAATAATAAAGACCTAAAACTAAGAATACTCCTAATCAAGACCTATGTATGGAGTATCTTGATGTATGGTTGCGAGACATGGTGCCTATCCGAAAGAGATAAACGGAGACTAGAGGCTTTTGAGATGTGGTCCTATAGAAAACTACTAGGAACTTCCCGGAGAGACCACATTACAAATGAGGAGGTTCTCCAAAGAATCAAAGGTGGAAGGCACCTGCTCAGAACCTTGTCCGAAAGGCGAGCGAGATGGATCGGCCATGTAATACGTCAAGAAGGCCTCCTGCATGTCATAATGGAGGGGATGACTGAGGGGACAAATTATAGGGGACGCCCACGCTGAGAGTACCTGGAGGACCTATTAGAGGACGTGCGCTGCTCATCATATGTTGACTTTAAGAGCCGCACACGACAAGGAGGAATGGGGGAGAAGGATGAAAGTAATTGCTGCCAGCCAATCCCAGGATTGAGACCAGAGAAGAGAAGATTGTTTATTACTATGACTGTGTTGGTTTCAAAAATAAATAAATAAAATAAAATATACATAAAATATTGTTAGCACCATGCATGTAGGTAAAAACTAATATCTAGGAAAAAAAATGGGAGATGATAGAATTAATTAAATCGAAATTAACCTTTTCTGAATTAATGATCGAGATAAACGTAGAAAAATATTAATAATTAGTTTTTTTTTTAAATTGATACGGAAATGTTTATGGTACTGGTAAAAATAAAAACTGGTGTATTGGTCTACAGCCAAAATCCACACTAATTCTTGCATAAAGTAATAATTTATTGAATGCAAATAACATCGAAATTACAAATAGTGGGCTCAAGTGCATATTATTTACTTAATTAATATTATTTAGTTGCCAAAGACAAAAAACTTAATTTCCTCACCTACGAAAATATTTAGTTTTTGTGTGAGAATCCTTTTTAATGTTTTATTTTGTAATTTTTTTGTATTTAAAAGTTAATATTTTTTTATCATATTATTACAGTCGTTATTCAATACGTTATAACAATATTGAACAATTATAAGAATGAAAAAATAAAATATTAAAACACGTTTGTCCCGATAACTGTAAGATATCTATGTTCTAATTTATTTTTATACATTGAGCTGAGCATCTTTTGGATATTAGTTTTGCTCCATAAAGTACCCTTAACTGGTAAAACATTAAATTATTTATACATGAATGAAGTATTATATCTCTGATTGTAAACATTTGTTGGCGCAAACAATTAGAGAAATTTATTTTGAATATTTTGTACATTTGTAATGTCTGTTGCACAAGAATGTCCTCAAGCGATGATCCCGTATCTTAATTTGGATTTGGCCAGAGACAAATATACTCATCTTAGGGTGGAGAGAGGAACTAAAAACTTAACCGTAAAAAGAATGGATCTTAACCGTTTGCATGTTTTTATTACATGTATATTTCATTTAAAAAATCAATAAATCGTTAAATCAAAATAAGCATATTTGTCCACAATGTTCAATGTGTTTACATAAGCAAATTCTATCAAAATGAGAGTTATGAGGGCATTTAAAATTGTTTGATTTTATAATAGGTCAGATATTTATTTTGGCTTGTGGCGATCTAACATGCATTAATTGACTTTTTGAGCATTTATTAAATGGTCTGTATCATGACACCAAATTGATAATATATTAAAGTCCTTCTGTAAGATTTCAGTACATTTACTAAGATCGCTATGTGAAACAACTAAAGCAGAATTTATTTATGGCAGTATCAGTAATTATTTATTTCGATGAAGTTTGATCTTGCGTTTATTTGGTCGGATTGTCTTTCAGAGCAACAAATTATCCCTTGCAGTTTACATGAGTCAATGGTGTTCAATGGAATATAAAGTTAAATCCAGTATGCTCATTATGATGGCAAGGGCTCAACAACCAATAGTGATTACTGCTGGAAGATTTATACCCCTCTCATTGGAAACATTTTTAAAGGTATAAATGTACAGAATTTATTTCATTTTATTAAGTTTTTATATAGAAACATTAAAAACACACAAACGATTTTCACGTTTTTAATATGTTTAATAATATTTTTTTGATATTCATATGTAAATATTAAGGAACGTTTTTTATCCACGGATAATTATGTATTGGTAAAATAGTTTTGGTGCTTTTTTTATTAGTTTAAAGAGGAAATGCAATTAAAATGTTAAGTAAAACGTCTGATATGCTATGATAATTGAAAAAAAAAAATTAAATTTAAAAATGTGTACACAAAAAAAGCAAAATGTTATAGGTTATAAAAATAGTTCAATTGTTTTTGCGACATTATTTTAATAATTGATTAATTTATTAAAAAAATGTTTTCATGGCAAAAGAAAAAATATCGTCATTATTCTAATATTTTCTAGTTGGGATATTTAATTTTATTGAGCTCAGTAGTTCAGGCGCAACAAAGAATGAGTTGAGAATTTTAAATACTCATTTTACATATATTGGTCTCTGGATAAGCTTAACCTCCAGCCTATCTTTCTTAAAAATCAATGTTGAACTGATTCAATATTTTTTAAAACTAGGATATTGGTATTATCGGGTGCAATAAGGTCAATCCTATGTTCTGCTAAAAACGTCTAAACCAAAATCAAACAAAAATCTGTAATAATCACCTTCTGAAAATAGTGTCGATCACAAAAAAGGCATTTCTTAATTGGCAAAAAATACCCACAAAACCAGAAAAATATCATGGTTCTTTGAAAATCATTAAAACTGGTCAAATACGAAATAAGATTTTTGTTTGTTATATAAAATAACAAAGTAATGTTTTCATTGTTTATCACTTATCAGAGTTAAAAATATTCCCATTGTTGAGTATATTTGATTATTATTTTCACAAAGGTGCTATTATCTCAGTTGTACTTTTCTATAGCTGGCTGTTTTCTGTATAACTACCTCCAAGATGGCTCTGATAATAATGTTTTATTTTATTTTATTTAATTTCAGATTCTTAAAGCTTCGTACTCCTACTACGCATTCCTGAGAAATGTATCAAATAATTGAATTGTACAAAACTTTCCTCCTGTTTGTCGATTTGAATTCTGAAAGAAATGTTTTCAGTAAATAATAGCTTCTTCTCAAACAAATCGGGATTTGTTTGTTTCAAAAAATGCTCTTAAAAATAAGAATGTAGCAGAGCCTTTTACAATTGGAAAGGTCCTTTTCAAACAAATTTAAATCGCTCGATTAAATTCCTCAGTGAGTTTTCACTTCAAAGTTAAGAATATTTTTGTAAAAAAGGTTTCCCGAAGTGATGAAATAAAATGTTCACAAATAAAAATAGAAACATAAACTATTTATTTGCCGGCTTCATTAAATAAAAATACTCAAAAAAAGCAGTTTTATTGAAACTGTTAATAAACCATAAAAAAAATATTTTTAATGATATTACCATTCAAAAAATGTAAAACCTTCAGGTTCAGTGCAAAAACGGCGTTTATTGGCAAAAAAAAGTTAATACAAAATAAGTATTAGACATTGCAAGAAAATAATCCTTGCAGCTTCATTGGATAAAAAAATATTTGGTCTAAAGCTTCATTTATAATATATGTACATTACTCGTATATACGAAAAAAACAAAGAAAAGAAAAAAAAAAATAAAATGAATTAAAAAATATAAAAAAATATATGACAAAAAATAAATTAAAACTTATAATTTTTTTTTTTAATTGGCAACTAACAATCAATCAAAAAATACACATTGAATTTTGAAGAT
The DNA here is from genome assembly GCF_059751315.1 of Micrasema longulum. Taxonomy (NCBI): domain Eukaryota; kingdom Metazoa; phylum Arthropoda; class Insecta; order Trichoptera; family Brachycentridae; genus Micrasema; species Micrasema longulum. The sequence goes on from NW_028277297.1 coordinate 357,407, forward strand.
TGAAGACAAGATTAATTTCATATTTTTAGAACCCCATCCAGCTGACTTTTTCGGATTCTAAAAAAATCATCCGTAATTTGTTTATGCGACGCGATTTGGTATTTTGGTGTGTTTCTAGGACACCACATTACATAACCCACATAAATTGAATTGAATCTGCACAGAAAAAAAAAATTAACCGTTAACCTGAACAGGAACCCTTCAGTCTTATGACCAAGGACAAGTTAGAATTTAAGAAACTTGATGTATCTTTATAATATGATTAATTGTTTTATTGATTTGACATTTGATTCAGAAAATGTACCACTGAATGTTTTCAGTCGCCAAGATTGTACATTATATTGAATTGTATCATTCAATCTTTAAAATTATGCACTTTAATGCATTTTCTCGTATATTAAGAATTTATGATAATATAGAAATAAATGTTCATATTTGCATCTTTAATGATACTTTTGATAATTATATAAACAATATTACTAAATTCATAAAATCAAACACAAACTAACAAATTACGCTGAGAACTCTCCTCTTGTATGCTTCACTCAAGAGAATAATTCAAACACCTTTTCTCTTAACCCTTTCAATTGTAATAAAACTTTCAAAATGCAAGCTCTTAATTTAATATTTATGTCTAGTCTTTAAGTCTAGCTATAAAATGTCTTTTTGTTTATGTTTGCTTAGGTACCCTACTCCTATTTACAGATTTTTTGTTTAAAGCTCTCAATTTAATAAAATTATAAAATACTTATGCGCTTTGCTTTAAAAATACTTATTCATATACACACATACCCTCACTCTAATACACACCTTTACACACTCACGTACACCCTCTAATTTATTCTATACTTGTTTATGTTTACTGTTTTATGGGTATCTGTTATTGGTTTCATTTTGTGTTTTTTTGTACTATTTTTATTTTATGTGTTACTGTTATATCATAAATAAATAAAATTCAAAAAATGTAATAACTTCTAGGAATATTTATTGTTATACTCACCTTCGTAAAATTGAAATAAATTTGACCATTAAAAAACGTTTTTAAATTTATTTGAAGGTACATCACGTCGTCACACAATATTAAAACTAGTGAACAATATCCGAAGTTTACGAATTGTGACCAAACCTTGGTCTTATGTATTGTTTATTACTTGTTAACATAAATAAAACAAATTTTAGATAATATTAACAAAAAATTTAGATAATATTTTTAGATATCAGAAAACTCAAGAAGAATTAATTTTGAATTTGAAGAAGAAGATTGACTGTTTTTATTTAAAATTTCGTCAAAATTAGAAGCCAAATAAAATTAACACTTGAAACACTAGCTTAGTGATTTTTCATGTAAAATAATATTACTTATTTTTTTTTAAATCATTTAAATAAATTTAATATGTCTACCAAATTCAATACTTTGTCCAGGCTTTAAAAATAAGCAAAAAAAAGATCATGCTGGAACGTAGATTTAAATACTTTTCAAATGTTAATGAAATTTTTCAAAAAGAATCTCTAAAATTTATTCATAAGTTAGCCACTGATATCGTTGTAGACAAAGAACTGAAACTTGAAATTAATTGTAATTATACAATAATATCTAAACAATATTGCATACAACACTCCAAAACAAGACAAGGGCAATCGAGACTATTAAATCAGTAAATCACTGAAATTAAACAAAAACTACCAGACAAAAATAAACAAAAGACTAAGACCATCTAAACACAATAAAACTTTAGGCGGTGTAAAAAATATTATTTTCAATAGCAGAGTATGAAAACAAAAGGCATACTTTTTTTGTAAAATGAATGTTGTAATCCGTAAAGGTTAACAAACGAATTTTAACGTGTTACATTTTAATGTTATGTACTCGTAAAGAATTAACATTTTTTCAACCTGCAGTCCTAAAACATTAATTTCTTGGCATACTACATTTAACGTTTGGTTTTGTTTTAGTAAAAATACGTAAGCTGGGGCATATAAAGTTATACAAAATATTATAATAAAGATTTTTCTGAAGAAAGAAGTCTAAAATTTGATGCTTCTTTTATGATGCTCCTTTTTTGAATACTTAAAGTATAGAGTAAAACATCAATTTGTACTAAATGCGCTGAAGATACGTCACCGCAATTTCATGCATATTATGTAGTACATACATAATAAATTTCTCTAAAAGCAAGCAATAATTAAGTATGTTATAGTTGAAGTAACACACGTGATTATAATAAATTAATATGCCACACATAAATAATTAATATGTTCCAGCCCAGAAAACAAATTGAACTAGAATATTTACATTTTGCTTTTTAAAAAAAACAGAATGTCACAATGAAAAAATCGTAAAAAAAGTGAACGAAATTGGTAACATTTTCAATTATAATGGTAGGAATGTGATCGTAAATTTTATGAAATAGAAATCGTATGATTAATATTCTTTGAAATGTCTTTTTTTCATTGCTTGTGCTATTTTTTTTATACATACAAGATTACAGTCAACCTTTGTTGTGGCGTCTGGTGGATATAATTTTATTGTTAATTCCCCAATTCCGGCCTGGAAATAAGCATAGGAAATTATTATGGAATAAATTCAAAATCACTTAATTTGAATGCAGTAAAAATCATTTTGACTTTTTTTTATTTACCTACACTTAAATAAAACCAACAGTAAACATTTAAAAAAAATCTAAAATTGTCATAATTTTTCAAAATCATTTAAATATGTGTCTAACAATTATACGCAGTATTTTACCTTTATTAATGTACTCGTACATGTATATCTATAAGAGTTTTATAATTTCATGCTTAAAAATTAAAAGAATTGAAAAAAAACTTTTTGGTTTTTAAAAATATCTTTATTAGACCTACATATTATCTTGTTTTACAGTTAAACAGTTGAGTTGTGATTTTTCACTTGTAATTTCAAAGCCCTCAAGGCGTATATAAAATATTAATCAAATATTTTTAAGTCCTGCAATATTTAATTTGTTGCGATTTGTAAAGCTTCCTTTATGTTTTTAATATTAATGAAAGAAAAGCACAACAGAACATTAAAGTCTGCAATTTCAGTAGCAATAGGTTTTTATTGTATTTAATGATCAAACCAAAACGTAAATGAATGTCCCTCTTTACTTTTAGCCCAGAATTTCATGTTATGTTTACGTTTAATTTAGACGGTAATGATTTTTATTTTTTATTGTCACATCACTCTTTCATACTGATTTTAAATACCTCACATTTTACTATGTTTTTTTGTGGGTATGGTTTTTTTTCTCGTTCACTGAAGCGTATGTTCTTTAAAATTCTTAATCTTGTTTTTAAGAGCCAAAATAACTCGCAAACACGAGTGGAGGCGTATACAAAAAAAAAACGTATATGATCTAATGCAGTCATCAATAGACTTCACACTCTAGGCAATGAGTACCGGGACGTTGGTGACTTATTTCACATGAACTTTAGTACATATAGAACGGCTCTTCTTCTGTATTTCATTGGTAATAGTTCTAGATAACTATTTGTTACTATTGTTAAAAAACTTCTTTATTGGTGTTTTTTCTTTTCTTTTTCCGTTTCTTTTCTTGAATTAATTTAAAAGTACAAAATATTTCTCTTCATAATTTTTTTTTACGTCATTATATATATTTATACATAAATATATACGATTTACCTAAGCATTAGTTTTAAATAAAAATACATATATTTTATGTATTTTTCCGTTTAATTTTATGTAAATTGTTTTCTTTTTTTTTTTTAACTGATGCAAAGTATATCTAATACCGAATCACATTTTTTATCGATACTGGTAATATTTTCTATAACTGGTAATATTTCATTCTTTTATGTAAGTTTATCTTATTTAGACTTTCTTAATTTGTTATTTAAAAATATTGTTTTAAATGCTCTGTGTTACTTATAATTATGCTTACAAGTATATTTATTTAATTGTATTTGTAACTAATATGTAAAAGGCACTTAGTGCCGTTTATTTCAATAAAATAAAAATATAGTAAAATACAACAATAGACCAAAATGATAATCCAAAGAACTCGAGTATTATTAATATGGTATTTTATATTATAAACTTTTAAACTGATGATGAATATATCATATCATTAATTTTTAATATTAAACTTTGTTAGAATGATTGTGGATTTTTAATTTTTAATTAACGTTGATGGTTTCTCTCTAAAACTTTTTCAATTTACCGCATGACAAGATGGAGGTATTTTGTCAAAAACGCATAATTATTTATTCAGGATACCTTCTAACCGCACACTTGGGTTAACCATTTTTACAAAGTGGCTGTATTAATTATGCTGTGTTTACATATTATGCATAGGCCTGCCTAAGGTATTGTGTAAACAAAAACTAGGTGTGGTATGAATAAACATAACACGATAAAGTATGTTAATATATTAAAAGTAAGTCACACGTTGAAATAAATGTATTGCGTGTGTTAGCATAAAAGTAAATATAAACTCTTGTGCATTTTTATTAAAATATCGATGTTCCTTTTTTAAACTTCAAAATAAGCATTATTTTAAAGTGTTTTATGCCACAAGGTAGTGCTATGGCAATTCCTAGCACTCAGCGAATTTTAAGACAATTATTAAAACTCACTCAATAAACAGCGCACTAAGCACAGTAACGGCTAATAAAATTTTGTCAATCGAAGTTAAACTGGCAGTGCATAACGGAGATTTAGTCTCAACACTAATGTATGGAATTGAAACAAGGAACTGGCAAAAGAAGGATGAAAGCCGAGTAAATGCGGTTAAATTGCGATTTTTAGACGAATGTATGTAAAAATCCATGCATGACAGGGTTACAAATGATGAAATTAAGCGAGAGTGTAAATCTGAGTCAAGTATAATTGATAGAATTAAGAAAGGGTCTCTGAGATGGTTTGGTCATGTCGAACAAATGGACGACGAAAGAATGGTAAAACAAGTACATATGGCGAAAATGAACGGTAACCTGAGACGAGGTCGACCAAAGAAGACGTGGCATGATCAGGTCAATCAAAATCTTAAGTTTGGTCATGTCAAAAGCAAACAAAACGGAAGGGAGTGTATGACAAGATGTATGAACGTGCGTGGTATTGTCGATTATCCTAAGATTATGATGAGCATTGGTTTGTATATTACTGATAATTATCATAGACAGGTAAGATATACAGGACCAACCTGCCGATGGTTATGTCTGTTAGGAGGACTACCGCTATACTGAACAACATCGCTCTGGATATTGATGTGTTCCATGTGTCCGAAGGGGTTTTCCGGAGCAGGATTCTCCTACTACTTTGACATGAGTCTCTTTCATGTATTTTTCCCTTTTTGATAATATGTAGGTATTAAATGTATGTTTGTTATGTATTTGTTATATTTAAATAAATGAATTGAATTATAGGTTTTTTATTTTTTTAAAGAAGCACGGATTATATGCCAGGATAGACGTGTGTGGGGGTCCATTTTCTCTGCCTACCCCTACGAAGAAATGGCGTGGTGGTAAAAGTAGTAGTAGTGGTATTAGAAACTCATTTGAATTGCTGCGCTGAGTATTTGGCCAAAAAAGTCGATAAAAACTATTAATAATGTACTCTCGTTTTATTTTCAAAAATAAAATAACAACTAGGAACCTAATATACGAACTAACATGTACTTGTCCTGGTTCATATAAAGGACAAAGCGGGAGAGCTATTAAATAAAGAGTGAAAGAACATTTAGCTTCACATAGATTAAATAACGACTTATCAAACTATGCATCACATTTTAATAAATTTAAACATACTTTTGATAAAGTAAAAAACATAAAAATTTTACATTTAGGACATAAAGGTCAAAAGTTAGATAGATTAGAAATTTTAGAAATAAATAGGATAAAAAATAATAGCGATAGAATTTGAATAAATCAGCTGATGGAATTTAAAAACTCACCCTTTTTAGCCCTCTTAGTTAGACCCTGTACATTGTAATAAAACAATAAATATTTTTCATAACATAGAATATCCTCTTAAAGTACACCGCCAACACGTGTTTCGATCATTTGTTTCACTCTGTTCGATTGAAATATTGCGTATTGTAATTTTTTCAACTTATTTTTAAATGTACCTACACTTAAGATAATATTTAGTTTTATATAAATTATCCATACACTGTATAATATTCACCAGTCTGAAGATGCCCATTAGAGGGTGAAAGCGCTAATTGGTCAAAATAAATAAGTGGAAGTGTACCAAGTATTTTTTAAATTAATAACTTATATGTAAATGTAAGTTATTACATCATAACTAGGAACCTATATTGAAAAAAGAAAAATATGCTTATATGATATATTATAATATGACAAAAATATGAAATAAAAATTCAGAAAGCACAATCAACTATATACATATTTACAAAAATCACAATTCATCAGAAAGCACGATAAAATAAAATGTTAAATTTTTTTTTAAACAAAATGCAGAGACACTATTAGGAAACATTACTGAACACAGAAACACACGAAAAATTAAAAAAAAAAAAAAAAACACGGAAACACTTGATGAAATTATTTCCAAAAAAATAATTGGAAATGCGGAAACTCCCGATGAAAATATTTACACAAATTAAAAATGTACTACAGAACGACGCGACGTTATATTTATATTTTTTTCTTCTTGGAAATTGATAATAGGTAACTTCGACTTTTAATCTACTTTTCAGGTCGAATACCCCTAATATAGATGTCGTGTCAATAATTTTCATAATTTCTCGTGTCGTAGTATTTCATTAAGCTTCCAATAGATGTTTCTACGTGTACAAAATCTAAAATTGTTCGGAATTCTGACGGAATACTACGGAAGTCGACGAGTAAAGCGCGTACAAAGGCACGCGTCTTTACGCGAAAACGTGGACCGCATTAGCGCGCTGATGGCACTTAACCAGTTAATACATTTTTTACTGAAAATGAATAATTAGAAATTTGAAATACACTTAAACTCCTGAAAAATCATTGAAATATTTGAAAGACTATATACCTCACATACCTCATACTATAACTGAACTTTGTTTACATGTATCACAATAAAAAAATCGTGAAAAACAAATTTCTTTAAATACTTTTTGCCTATTAAGATATATTTTAATTTTGAAAAAAATCATATCTTGATGAAGTATGAGAAGCCCGAAATTAGTGAAAGTTTTATCATCACCATTTTCTAAACCAAACCCAGTGGTTCATAGGGCAATTTATCGTTACTCTAATTGCTGCGTATATGGATCGTTTTAATTGCTTGATAGGCAAAGAAGGTCGTTGTTTGCTTCAGGTACCAGGGCCTCGATTATGATGGGAAGATAAAGACGTCATACCTTCACCTTGACGGTAAAGTGGAAGATTAATTCCCTCTAGCGATTGTAAAGATATACTACCGACCCCCCACCTTCTAGTTTTGGGAAGGTTTATCGATATAAATCAAGGGGAAGCGTACGTCACGGTACACATATTTACGCTCTTAAATGACATAGCTTCAGTATGACGTCATACTTGAAGAAAAAAGTCTCCCGACCGACTACAAAGGTAAAGTACGGATACTCCCGCCCATCATCAAGTTTTGATGTAAGTACATCATTTTATACCGACGGGTCTAGAACCGGTCGATACATTTATCTGTGCATTAAAAGTGTTAAAATTTTTGTTCCATCGAGCAATTTTTCCTTTAATTATGATTAATTAAAAATTTTAATCGTTTTAAGGTTGGCCCTTTTTTTCTTGAAAGCCAATTAAAAATATGAGAGAGAAACAAGTAAGTTTTGAAGTCAAATTAAATTTCGATATAACTGTCGCTTTAATAAAACAAACGCCTAGATGTGAAAATAATGTGGCTAGGTTCTCTCCTATTAACAAATAAGAGTATCTAGGCGTCAGACACAGATTTTATGCATCAGAAAGTTACCACTCTAAAAAAATAATAAGTTTATTATATTTTTTTCATCTGTTTTACAATTTTTCCGAGTGTATGTATGGAGACGTTATAAGAGCCGGCTTTGTAGTCAATAGGTAGATGCATACAGACGATCGTTAAGGGTAACGTCTAGGAGATTTCAAAAAGTCATGCGAAATTCATGTTCAAGCTAGTATATTTTGCTTGAATTGGGATTTATTGGAGTTTACAATCGTTTTGAACTGATCACCTTTTATTACAGTAGCCTATTTAGAACATAAATGAGAACTATTTTTAATGTTAATGACGTAAGGAACGCCGACTAACTTGTTTGCGGTCATTCCGTTGGCTTGTTTCGATAATATGATGCCGATATGACAACTAGGTAGAACATACCGAGGTAAGATACAGATAGTACAGAAGTTAAGGATACCGTCTCGATAGATACATATAAAGATAGCGTTCATAATCGAGGCACAGTTCAGGAACAATAAAATATTGCTGTATGGCCAGCCACTTTTAAAAGTAATATTTCACGTCCATCATATGTAGTGTCCTATGCACAACTGGGTGTGAATAGGAAATTATGATGATCACATTTTGTGTACGCAAAATCGAATTATTCATGAGCGTTAAGTAGAAGCTCTGGTCTACAGTATGTCTATAAAATAATACATCTCACGGTGACGTAATCAGCGGTACGGCACCCGCGGGATGCGCAGCAATTTCACCCACCATTGGACAACCATCCCTTGCTTTATGCACCATACCGGTACTAATACAGACACTAGTTGTATACATATATTTGCATACCTGTGTGGAGAAACGCTAGGACATTGTTAACCATGTCACCATTATTCGTTTATTTACTTCACCAAATTAGGTTACCCACCAGTTTAGAGTTAAAATGAAACTTTTTATATCTCTATCATTAATTTAATGAAAGCGTACTTGTAGACAAAAGTGCAAAAAAAAAATTTTTTCAAAATAGTTCAAGTGGCCATTTTTTACAATTTTTTTTTTTAGTTATTTTACAATAAACATAAGTGATAAAACAGAGAATTAAAAAAATAAACCATAACTACATATTAATGAAATACATATTAATAGTAAGAATAGTAAACTAAAAAATCCCACAAAGGCATTTTTTTGTTTTCTATTTTTACTGTTAATATGTATTTCACTGCTATGTAATTATTCTTTATTTTTTTAATGCATTGTATAAGCATTGATTATTGACATAAATATTATTTCATAGTCTTTAAAAATACATATATCGTTTTTAAGTATTGTTTACGTGTGAACAATACAATTAATAAGATAATATTGTCTTATCCCAGGTCCGTGAACTGCCACGCAGAACAGAACGTTGGAATAATACGAAAATTCGGCTGCAGTTCAAACGCGAGCACTGCGGAAATGAATGAACGACGGCATTTATTATAAGCGAGCCCATGAAAAATATTATAGGCGTTTGTATTATTTAGGTTATTCAAAATTTTTATTAATTTATCAATACATCCAATGTAAAGGCACGTAAGACGGAGACCACTAGACCATACAGTAAATGAGGCCATGTTTATTAGTGGGCCGATGATGTATGAAGTTTTTTTTATTTTCTAAACAGTCGCATTTTGGATCACATTGAACGAAAACATTATTTTAAAAAAAAACCAAACTCTCTTTGGCCCTCAACCGAGGTTTGAAGTTTATAAATTTTGGTATTTTCCAATTAAATTTTCAGTAATCACAAAATATCAAATTTCACTTTGATATGGAAATAAAAGGAGTGATGTTAGTAAGAAAAACAACAATTGCCTTGGAAAAACATTTAAAAAAATAAAATATATCAAAAGCATACAAAAATTAACATATAAATTATCAAGTCCTACTGAACTGCACAAAATGCAATTCGTCAGCAGGTGCTTATAGTTAAGCTCTATTATACATACATAATCTTATCTCATAAATTCTATAAAAATGTAAAAACTCTTACAACTATGGAAAAAAAATGTACTTCGAAAATCAAAAATTGCCCAAAAAAAAGGAAAACTAAAAAAAATTAAACATAAAAAACCACGATCTAAAGGCCAAATTCTCAGCAGACGTCTTTCTTTTGAGCCGCATAAGTTTTTTTTGATTTTTTATATTTAATGGGAGCATATTATACATTTTTGTTATATTGTACTCTAGTGTTCTTTTCTCGTATTTATTATTGAATTTAGGGAGAGCGAGTTCATCTAAACTAGTGTTCCAAGTATTATATACATGCTCCAATTTATTTCTATATTCAGATAAAGACGCATGATATTTAGAATATTTGATTTGTACCATGTGTTTAATTTTTAACTATAAATTATCATAAAAACACGAAATTTACACACGTATCTATCAACATAGGGGAGAGTATGGTAATGAAAGCATTTTTTACGCTTTGTACTATTTCATACTCTCAAATAACGGCAATAATTCTTAGTATTATTTTTGTCCATATAACATCATATCTTGCATTCTGCCAAATTACTGATATCAAAAGTCCTGTCACCATCTTTACGTAGCGTATTTTGCGTGTGGTAAGAGAAAGAGGTAGCAATTAAGAAAAGGTCTTTGATTTATTCAAATTTTCCCCAAAAAGCATTCTGATATTTAATTTCAAAGTGAAGATGGGATTTAATCGTAATAATTATATTAATATAGTCTGTAGCTTGAAAATTAGGCTTTGGTAGTCTCAATACCTTTACTATTGTTTGTTTGTTTATTTAATTTCTTTCGAGCCTCGATGATTCTTCTCAAGCTAAGCTCCCGTATGTGGGTTCTGGAACCCGATAGCATTGCTGAAAGTAAATTTTTAATATGCCCAAAAATATATTTCTATAAGTGACAGGATCATACATTGATATTCTTTCGTCACAAAGCCCCCAGAGAAATTAACTTATTCATAAACATGCTTTTCTCAATTCTCACACAATGTTTTTCATTAATACTGAACCATAACTGGAGAAAATAATTATACTTTATAGCTAACGAGTATTTTTAAACTATTAAATGAAGTTCAACTGCAAACGTAGAGCCTAAACACATGAAATGAAGTTGTAAGGCATCGAAAGTGAACAATTTTTCCGGCTGACGGTTCGTAATTTCTGGCGAACAGTATCCAATATTAATAGATTAACAAAATCATACAAATATTTTTAGTTCCAGTTTTAACCAGTTACAATCTCTTCCTCAATATATGGTTGGTTTCTTGGTACAGGTAAAAAAAAAAGCTATAGGTAAGCATTAACAAAGCACCAATTTTTTTAAAAGTGAATTAGAATATAATTTACCATCAAGGTGGATTAACAAATGCTTTAATGGTAATTTTTTAGCATCTTATTGGCCCAGTAAACCTTTATAATATCGATTATATTTTTCAAATTATTCCATTTTTCCAAACAATATTACACGCAGTCCCATCGCAACCCATGTACTTTTTGTTATTCTAAACTATTGTCAAAAAAATAATTGACAACCAAACATGAAATAGATTTTCCTGTTCCAGATATTGATGTAGCATGGTCTAAAGTAATCGAACTTGGTTCGCAAATAATTTTCTGATCAGGCTTCTTTTTTTTCCTAATAATTTATAAATGTCTTATCCTCTTGCTGTCAAAAAAAAATCCTTTCACCCTTTCACCTGAAGGATTTTGTTGCATGTGGTCCTGAACTTGCATTACATATTTTGCTCTTGAGTATGTGAAATGATTCAGCCAGATGAATCTCATCCACGTCAATGAAGATTTCAGCTCTTTTACTAGACAAAAGTCATCAGAAGGACGATTTGAACGAATATGTGTGCGAAAAAGTAATACATAAATTGTTAAAAAACATATAAATATAGAGAGAATGGTAAATGTTACTCAGTGTATAAGGTGGCCACTTAAACCAATGACAGGTCATAAGCCATAAAAATGCCTAGATTTCCACGTTCCCTTCTCAAAAGTCTTTTCTCTCTCTGTTGCAATAAATTCAGTTTGATTGTTTTGTGACGACCGAGAAACAGTATTCTATTATTTCTAATGTTGCGAGTTAAAACGCTATAGGAAACAGACTGATTTTTCATATAAACCTTACTTTCTCAACATTCATGCATCTTATCATGCACGCACGCCAAGCATTCTGAGTTCTGACCATATATTTTAAATCACCTGTTTTTTTTAAAAATTTAACTTTGTATAATTTGTGTTACCATGAAATATACAGCAAAGGTTCTTAGTCAGCCCTCAGATAATTATTATCCCCGAAATTTTAAAGTTAAAGTTTGGGTGAACATTTTGAATATTTAATCAACCACTCAACCCTTTTGGCTAGTTGATTACTGCTTAATACATCATTTATAAGTTTAACTTCACCAAATTTTTGAAACTCTTTAAAACCTAATCCCAGTTATTAGAAAAAAAAAGAAGTTTTATTCGTAATAGTTATTTTTAGATAACCCGCCAATAAAAAAAAACAAAAAATAAAAATATATTGTTTAAAGCATTAACCCTGTAGTCAAACATTTTCACTGCGGTAAGTAAACATTAGTTCATAACCACTTACCGACTTTGTATGTCCGATTATATATATATATATATATATTACCGATTTCAAGATGTACTCGTCACTTTGACGTACATATTTGCAATCCATTCAAAAAATAATATATATATATATAAACGAATAACATTCACAGCCATTATTGATGTCTTAAATTAATCATCCTTTATATTTAGAAATATATACACATGTATATAAATATATATTTGTACCCGGGAGGCATAAAACGTCATGTCAATTTTTACTAAAAATGACATTTCAATATAGAGCTGATGTTTTTTTTATTATTTGCCTAGGGGTATACTACACTCTCTCCAGTTCAAAAAAATAACAGAGGTAGTGGTGTATGATACATTACTTTATCCACAAAATAGTGTTGCGAAAGAATGCTCTAATCGTGCTGCTATCTCTGCCGTTTGCACGAGGGAAATAAATAACAAATATTTATTATTTTGAAAGAATTTAGCACACAAATATTTTAATGATTTTGATACATTCTTAACATTATGGGATAGGATTACAAAAAATATTTTTTATATATTTTTCCAAAGAACATTACCTAACAAGTTATCCACAATATGATATCATGAACGAAAAAATACGTCTTAAAATTGATGAAGAGACTTCGACGTCTGAGCGGAGGCGATTGCCGTATTTTTTTTATTGCTCTGTAGTTATAGGACATAAATATATTTGACATTAATACGGTTTTTCAGAGCCAGACCCTGAAAATTCAGTGGAATATTCCTCATGGTAAGCTTGGAAAAAAATCTACCATAAAAAGAAAATTAAAAATTAAAACCTGAAAATGGAGTAAATCCTTAATTTCTTGGACAAACAGTCTCTTCACAAACCCCTACTATTCTCCTACCCAGCCGCTTTTCTTATCCGCGTCTGGTGCCTATTGTTTAGTTAGTCAAATACGTTTTTGTCTCATTTTTTCGTAGGGGAGGGATAGGTGTTTGCGGGAGAAATGCTAGTACAAATTAAAGGTTAACTCCATTTTGACATTATTTTGAATTTTAGGAAAAAATAAATAAATATTTCCTTGAGGAATGTTCCTTTGAAGTTTCACGGTCTGGCTCTAAAAAAGTGTATATGATACAACAAGCCTATAAAAAAACAAATTCATACAGAAATTAACATATTGCAACAGAGATGAAGAACATTTAAGAGAAGGTAATATAGAAGTCTAGGCATCTACAGGGCTAATGACCTGTCAATGGCTGGTTTAAGTGGCCACTTTACACACTGTGTGACATTCACCATTCTGCCTATATTTGAACATCTATATTCCTTCAATTCTTCTATCTGTTGATGTTTTGTGAAGTTAAAGAGCTGAAACCTTTATTTATGCTGGTGAGATTCATCTAATTGAATTATTCTACCTACATACTAGGAATGCCTAAAAATGTTATTTTTTCAATTTCTATACTTTTTCATGGACCAGGTAATTGATCAACAATATGTTGTTATTATCGGTAGTATGTAGGTGAAATAATTCAATTAGATGAATCTCATCCGCATAAATAAAGGTTTCAGCTCTTTAACTTCACAAACATCAACATATGGAAGAATTGAAGGAATATAGATGTTCAAATATAGGCAGAATGGTGAATGTTACACAGTGTGTAAGGTGGCCACTTAAACCAGCCATTGACGGGTCATAAGCCCTGTAGATGCCTAGACTTCTATATTACCTTCTCTTAAATGTTCTTCATCTCTGTTGTAATATGTTAATATAAACAGCTCCCCAGGGAGTTGAATCCAGTCCTTGTCTACAAAAATTTAGACAAACTCATAGTATTGTTATACAGAGATATCTAAGTATTTGTAGTTCATAACGAAATAGAAAAATCAGCCAAATTTTTTTTTTACAAAAAAGAAAATCAAAAAAAAAGAAAAAATCAAGAATAGGCAGAGTAAAAAAACTCATCGTCATAACTCAAAAAACATAAAATGAGAAAAAAACTAGAATGGAATGAATAAATGAATGAAATTAATATGATTATTTATAAAAAAATATTTAAAATATAATATGCTATCTGGGGCACCCTAGATACCCCACTTAGGCCCGGAAGGGTTGAGTGATGTTTTGTGTTTATTAAAAAAAAAAAAAGTATTTAGAAGGTTGTGCCAAAAATATATAACTCACTGTTTTTTTATTTATTTCAATCTATGTGATAGAATTATGATCTCGTACTTAAGAAAATAAATTTTAATTTATTTACTTCAATGAGTTCCATAGACCACGAAAATGCAAAAAAAATATCTGTGAACTGTGAGTATATTAGGAGAGCACCCTCTATATTATATATAACGGATCCATATTTCACGATTAGAATGGTTAAGGCATAGAATAAATCTTCTTCTTGTTACGCTTTCAAGGGAATTGTCAGAAAGCACGAAATTATACAATGTTTCTGGGATAGAATTGAATTACTTATACCTAAGCAACTAGAGTTCATATTATTGATTTATGTAATAGAATAGATTAAAACGACTTGATTCGAATTATAAATATCTAGGATTCAAAAAACATAAATAATGATTTATAATGACAAACATTTTAGAAATCAACAATTGAAAAATTTACATCACCCGCTAAGTGCTTCAAAAAGTTGAAGTGTTATCAAACTTTGCGTCAAATATTTCCATATATTATGATGTTATTAAAAATGGAAAACCCTAAATCTACTCCAATAATAAACATAACATTAACACCCAATATTACACACATTATTCCATACACCATACTCCATGTTCACAATAATAAAAACACTAATCAAACCACGTATTACTCACATTCTCATTACATCTTGTTGTCCTTTTCAGAAAAGAATATTATATATTGTGTTGTGAACGTAATTGGTGCTGTGTTATGTTTGTGTTTTTATTTTGTAATAATTTTATAGTATAGTACCAATATAGCGCTGCCTGTGTGCACAGTAATAAAAATATTTTTAAAAAAATATTTTTTTCAATAGTAAATATTTCTATAAAACCACTTGTCCAAATTTTTTTCCTAACGGTTTTCAGTTGAAGCCGTCTGTTTGTCAGGACAATAATAACACTAACATGCAAATCCAAAAATGAGAAGTAACACAAAAATATTTTAACTTTTTTTATTAAGGAAAAATAACAAATGTTATATAAGAATATAAAAAAAAGTACATACATTCAGTTTAATTTTACACAAATATAATGAGAGAACATGTTACCCAGTAAAGAGAAAAATAATATATTGAGACATGAGAAAGAAAGAGCTCGTAAGAAGGTTAAGGGATGAGGAAATAGAGTGAAGGAGTGGAGGAAAAGGATTTTCATAATATAAATGACCAATTAAAAATTTTGGTATTATAATAAAATAAACATAATTAAAGGAACAAAAATTTATTACACACTGACAAATGTTTCATTTTACAGTGTTTCAAGAAGTTTTTTTTTGAACTCACAAAATTTTGTATTAAAAATACCTAAAGGGGTACACAGTAAATTAAATTTGGAGCAGCTACGATAAATAAACGAGTTTTGAACATATTTTTTTTGGGGCAATGAAATATTTAAAAAAAATGAACTTGTCGTGTTGACTTTACGGGACAATTGATTGAAATACGCTCCAAGAGATATAGACTATCGATAAAATTGTTTTAAGATTTTAAAGAGGAAAAAATAAAAAATAAAATCACCATTTTTAAAATATAAAATCAACATGTTGATAAGACATGCACGTAGGTATTAGCTTCTAGTAGCATGCGTCCTACCATCATGTCGCATCGGTTTTATATTTTTGGGCAACTATAATGGTGAAGGTGTATAAAAAGTAATTTGTGCCCTGACGAAAAGACGGGGGCTTGTTGAAACTAGTAATCGTAGAAAGGTCAGTAAGTGATTATATGCAAGTATTTTTTTTTATAATTTATATTTAAAAAAAAAAATTTTCATATTTCTGTTCTTATATGATTTACCCAAACATTTCAACATTTAAGGCCATTTTTTATGAGTTGTAAATAAGCCAGAGTTAGAAAATTGGAATCAAATCGGGGTAAAGTGAGGTCCGGACCCGATTAATTGATAATTGTTTTATTTTCTTCCGTTTGGTTGTAAATAAACGAAAAAACTTTAGCCTAATTTAAATGTTTTTAACAGGTAAAGTTTTTACAAATATTGTCTGGTCACAAAACCAAATAATTTAATCATGATTATTAAATGATGTTTTCAAAAGTTGAGAACTTTTGTTCGTTCCATATAATATTTATATCGTTAAATAAACAGGCATTTATAATGATTTATGTCTCATAAAAATAACGCTTTTTTTATCTTTTTCGGTAGATAGGGCGAAGCTAATGAAATTTGACGTTTTTTTTATTTATTTTCTCTTTATATCCAGCCGTAAAACGGTACTAATACCAGGGGCCTAAGATTTACGAATTCGTGAATGAACGTTGGCATTTACTCCTTAATAATACAATAAAATGGTAAGGTTATCTTTCTCTGTTATCTAGATTTACTATAAACTTAGTAATTAAAGTTAAAGAAACATTCATGGGTAATAAATGAAGATGTCTTAATAAAACATTCTTTTAATTAATGCGCAATTTGCAATTAAAGATCGCAGAAGGTTTTTTTTGTTAGAAGATTTTTTTGCTTATTATGTTTGTAACTATTGCAAAAAGTGCTTTAATCAAAGTTTTTTGATAATAAAGACGAGGTTACTAAATTGTTTGAGGTTCAGGAAAAGTTAAAATTTTCTTAAACACATAAATTAATTAATTCAATAAATTAATTATTTGTATCCTTCTTTGCTTTCCTTCCTTATCGTTATTTCCATTGTGTATCATTCAATATTTTGTTCTGTTAGTTAATATCCTTTTAAACGTTATTTCGTTAAATAATGGATTACTTTAATCAACACTTTTTGGGTGAAATTTATATCACTGTTACAATTTTGTTTGTGTACGTACTTAGTTCTATTGATATGAATGATATGGTTATGTTAAAATCTTTAACTTTACAAACATCAACAGATGAAAGAGTTGAATGGGTATAGATGTTCAAGCAAAAGCACATGGTGAATGTTACACAATGTGTAAAGTGTTAATTATTCCAGCTAATGTCAAAGCATAAACCCTGTAGATGCCCAGACTTCTATATTACCTTCACTAAAATGTTCTTTATCAATATGTCAATCTTTCTTTTGACTGTAATTGTTTATGTAAACATATTTATTTTTATTTATAATAATAAAAACACTTTATAGTTTTAAAAGTGGAATAAAACTATAAAGTATTTTTATTATTATAGTTAAAATGCAGTTCCACCAAGAAATGTCAGTAGAAAAACTCAATATATTTATTTTTAAGTAGGATTATTTTTGTTTAAGTAAACTTCACCAACAAGACACAAAAAGTGGTTTGGTGAGGTTTTTAAATTCATTAGGTGTATTCCTTTTTTATGTATCTTAATTTTCAAGTCTACTTTTACGATGAAATAAACGAATATTTTTTTTTTTTAAACTTTGTGGTTGTGGTTTTTTGTATTTAAACTCTTCTTGAGAATGAAGAAAAGTCCGCCACGTGGTATAATGGTTACGTATTTGTCTACCATGCTTGAGGTCATGGGTTCGATTCCTGGGAGAGTCAAGATGAAATATTTATTTATGCATCATCAGGTGTGGTTAAGGGTTTGATAATGATAATATGACTAAATTAGGCAGCTATTGTAGAAGTTGCAAAAGTTTTTACACAAAAAAATATGCTGCAATGATATACCAATGCAGTGTTTTACGCACCATTAGGTTCCGTTAAAGAAATGATGATGATAGTGACGTAGAAGTGATAACTATCAGTTAATCACTTTATCCAAAAATACACTTGATAAATCGCAATAGGAATAAACTAAACATTCAACGAAACAAGCCCTCGTGGTATAGCGACTAAGACGCTTGTCTTACGCACGAAGGGTTCCGGGTTCGATTTCCGGTGAAATAAATTAATTCTTACACCCGAGTTTTCTGTCCAGTGTTTTTTTATTATAATTATTATTAATTAATTTCATGAAAGGTACATGTTTTTTTAAATTTCGATACAGATCTACTTTTATACATTGAGTAAATGTTATCACTGTAACTCTCCAAAAAAAGAGACTTACTCTTGTGCTTGGAGAGTGACATACACTGTTGTAGTTGTTATTTATAAGAGTTTAAATAATTTTGAATATACGAGTTTATGAGAAAAAAAAGTTTAAATAAAGAAAAAAATATAAAATAACAATACATCCATACTAATTAACATTTAATGCAGTTTTTATACGTGTTCAAAAAATTTCTAATATTATTTTGGTATCTGAGTGACTTATTCATCTCAAATTATTTTATTTTTTCTTCTTTATAAATTTGTATAATGGAATTTATTTTATAAAGAGTGTCTACTGTATGAACCTTAAACACGTAATGTAGACTTTCCGTATTGAATGTTGAGGGTTTCTTTAAAATTACTTTAATAATTACGGAAGTCAAGTTACGGAAGGGAAGGTGTTGACCTCGTTCTTTCATGACATTGGTCGTAGGGGGTCAGAACAGTTGATGCATGCCACGGATTAGAGATTCTTACTGGATGTCAAAAATGAAATATAAAAAATAAGGAATAATTTAAAAATATATATTTATAGATGACAACCATGAAGTTTCGCATAAATAAATTGTCTATGTTTTTATGAAAGTATGTATGTGTATGCGCATGAGTGTATGTACGTGTGTGTGTAGGTATATGTGTATTTATGTGTATATATATATATATATATATATATGTGTGTATATATGTGTCTGTCTGTATGTACATATATCAAAACGTGTATCCGAATAAGTTTATATTTTGTTTGTCTGTGTTCTATATATATATATATATATATAGATGGATAATTTATATAGCACCATTTTTGTGAAAATCACCTCAAGGGCGCTGTACAATTAATAAATATCCCAGTACGTCTTGCAGCTACAGAGCGCATGGACGGTTGGGATTCTAGTTCCTCGTTTTCAATTAAGATCGATAAAAAATTAACACGGATAGGAGCTAGATTACAGGACGTCTTGCAGCTACAGAGCGCATAGACAGTTAGAAATTTAGCCCCTATTTACACATTTTAAAAATTAACAAATAATTTTTGTGTATTAATGATACTAAAAAAATAAAAAAATAATATGAATAATAAAAAGGAGTAAGATTACAACACGTCTTGCAGCTACTAAGCGCATAGATGATTGGAATCCTAGACCCCATTTATAAAATTTAGGTATTTTTAAGTTGGTATATGAAAGCTAGATAACCAATCATCGTGCAGCTACAAAGCGCATGGACGAGTGGAATTCTAGCAAAGTTAGAATGATATCAATAAATTTATAAAAAATAGAGAATAGTAGTAAGTTTGTCAAGTGTTCATGCCAAGAACTAAGCAATAAAAAACTAAATAAATAAAGCACTGTATCAACTCCATGGTTAACAAAGGGAGATAGATGTCCGAAGAGAATCTTTTATAGACAGTAGGTAGATATCGTCACCATGTGGTCCACTAGGCTGCTGGAGAATTTCTGGAAACGCACGTGTGTAGACTGGGGGATTATGCCTATTGTTCCAACGACTTGGTGTCCATTTTGGTCCGTATTATTTCATTTTATGAGACGCAACATTCCTGTTCAATTCACATTTTTAAATGAATATTTTTTTGTATAAGTTAGTTATAGAAGATTGATCTATATTAATTTGTTGACTATTATAATATATTAAAATGTAATTGTCTAGCTTGGAACGGGGAATGTACCCTTATTAGCCGGGCAAAGTGAACATGGAATTGTATTTTGATAAAAAGTGTGAATAAATAAATCAATTATTTAATTTATAAATTAATCTTTGAACTATTTTAAGATGCTCGAATATATTGGCAAATGCACCACCCCATCCTAAAATACCATATTGTAATTACAACTGTAATTGACCTGTTGTACAAAGGTAAAGTCAGTTTTTAAAAACTTCTTTTCTTATCCTCTATTTTCTTAATTCTTGCTGATAAGCCTTGAATATAGAAACTAAGCGGGTTGATTTATTCCTTAAATAAAATAACATCAGAATATGAATAAAATTTTGTTAAAAATCGTATCAATTTTGACTTAGACCACTGAAAAAGAACATTGTTAGTTCAATTTAAATTAAGCCCTTTGTATGGCCAATGTCGATAACGAAGCGATGGAGTAAACCTCGTATGTGCCAATTGCGGGCGGAGAATGGTGGCGTAGCAAATTCAAACTCTGTCAATCAGGGAGTTTAGTGGATTTGGGAGTTGCTGCACTCTGATTTCTCTCTACAAAACGTGATTAGTCAGTTGCATATTTTATCTATTGGTTATTTGTTGCATAATACCACTTAACGTCGTATATCATATTTCTAAATTATTCGAGTTCCTAGGGAAAATTTTTGGTTGATATATAATGTAATTTACAACGGAAATATTCATTCAGTCATTGAAAAAAGTATAATAATAAAAAATTTAAAAAATAAATATTGAAATAATGAAGTTAATAAATAAACCGTTAAGAAAATACAAACAGTAAATAAAAAAATAAATAGAATATACAATTATGGTGTCAATTACTTACGTTATTTCCATTTCATGCATTTAAATTGTATCAATTGCATCTGCTAAATATTAATTTATACAATAAAAAACAATATATATTACAAACACAGTTAACAGGTTTTTTTAAAACGATTCATTTCTTTAATTTTTTTGGGAAGCTATGAATTTAATTCTGACTTTTCAAATACATATTTTTTTGTTTGCTGTAGTTTGTTTGACCGCTGACTATTTTTATCCGCATTTTCCATCTCCACGCAGGGCATTTTTTTTACTCCGCAAAATTAACACAGATTAAAAGATTTATTTATTTGGAATGCAGTGATACAGATGGCTCATTACAAGTACGTTATTTGTTTTTTTTCGATTATGGTATTTCATTTAGTAATATACATAAACCTTTAATTGGCTTAATATTTTATTTTACTTGTAAAATATGTATTTTTTTGTAATGGCTGTGGTTTTCAAAATGAAAAAATATGTTTATATCACAGTTTGATAAAAATAATATATTTATTTCGCATCATATGTTTTTTTTTTATATTGAATGCCGACGTAATGTTAAAATGTATTAATTATAATTATTATTAATGCATCAATCTGACTCTGTCATTGGCACAAAGTACAGTTTACCTTTGTTCGGAGGCCTGTTGTAGTCGTATCAGCTATTGAAACCAAACACGAGCAATAGTCACATTTATATGCAAGTTGATTTATTCATCCGTAACACAGGCAGTCACTTGACGCGGGCTATTCTGAATAATCAGACTATACACAATACCATGAATTATTGTTAATTGAAGCCGACGCGCGATGCTTGACGCGCCAGCTTCGAGCCCATTTCAAAGCATGGCAAAAATCTACAGGGCACGAGAAAATAACATAGGGTGGATTGATATTAATTTTTTTTTAAACATTTTTTTATTTTTTTATCTTACACTAGAGTACTTGCGCGGAGCACTATAATAATCCAGGGTGGCACTTTTACCAATATTTTTTCCAACTGTAGACATTTTTTTTATTTTCTTTGTTTATTTTTCCAAACATTTATTATTTACACAGAAATATAATTACAAAAATACAATGAAGAAAAATACATCTTAAAATTAAGCTATAACATGAATTGGAAAAAATGCCCACAATGACTTCAGCGTCTGAGCGTGGGCCATTCCTTTTTTAATTAAAAAAAAATTATAGCATATATATATGATATGACATGACTATGAAAAGAAAAGAAAAAAATATTTGCAGTATGCATTTTTTTTTTTTAATGTGTCTATCTAATCCTTCCATGCTAATCCAAGATCTCAGACCTATGTACTTTAAACTGTACCAGTGATTTAATGTTTTATAGTTCTTTAGTTAGAAGATTGAAGGATCTTGGACCAACATGTAAGGAGTGCGTCTGTGCGAACTTAGTTCTGCATCCTGGAACTGACAGTACACTATTGGATCATTTACTTATAAGGAATTAAGCGTCGGTATATTCTTCAAGGAAAAATGAATGTAGTTTTACAGAAAACAGTTGACAATTTAAAAATAATGAGATATTAGTGTTATGGGGTGCAGTAAAGTCAATCTATGTTCTGATAAAAACAGTCAGGCTGTTTTCATACAAAACATTGTAACAATCACCTTTTGAAAATAGTGTTGATCACAAAAACGGCATTTCTCAATTTGCAAAAAAAACCTACAGCACTAGAAACATCTTACGGCATAGATGTTTATGGGAAAATTAATGCTTCAAGAAATCTGATTCTCTTTAATAAATAAAAATGGATAAATACGTAAGTAAATTAGTTTTATTAATTCATTAATTGAAAAATACCTGCTGTAAAAAAAAATGTTTAAATATAGAATGTCACCTCATGCATTTAATATTGAGCTATCATTTAATATTAGATATGTATTTTTTCTGCAAATGCATATTTTATGTTGTGTGGTCAGCCAGACTTCAAATCTCCGAAATTCTTCGAACGGACGATTTGATTATTTTTATTACAATATTTTGAGTTTGCCCAATTGTTTGTGGACAAAAGACTGGATTTCACCCCCTAGGGAGTTATTAAAAATAACAAATAACAACGAGGATGGAGAACATTTTCAAGAAGAACCACCAACTGGTCCAAGAAGAAGTTTAAAATTTGAAAATTTTGTTCAGTTGTGGCAAAGTATGTGAAACAATTTGATCAAACAAATCTCTTAAAATAAAGGTTTCAGCTCTTCAACTTTAGTAAAATCAACAATAGAAGAATCGAAGAAATATTGGTGTTCGAATACAGGAACAATAATTAATGTTACACAGTGTGTAAAGTGGCCATTTTAACCAGCCAACGACAAGTCAAAAGCCCTGTAAATGCCTAGACTTACATATTCCCACCTCGTAAATGTTCTCAATCCCTGTTTAATTTTTTTTAATGACGTAAGTGATTGTTTAATTAAGTATCCTAATATAAATATAAAATGATATGTTCAATTCACAATGACACAACATTCATCTAATTACGAGTTTTACAGGTGCTGGCGGTTTTATAACCATGCTCCTAGAATTTGAGGTTATGTTTAATTTTCTTAACAATTTATGTTTTGTTTTTTTACTTCGAATAAAAATATGTTTTCGCATATGTATACTTTTTATTAAAAAAAATACCCGAAACAATAAAAAAAAATGTACACAGTTTTGGCCTACTATAATAGGCCGCGCGAGAATTGCGATAAAAATTTAAGCGCTGGTACGCTAGTGTTAGTAGCAGGTAAACGCAATAACCATTAAACCATGTGGCCGACTAATTTCCACTTTTTTTACTATTTTGTGTAGAGCTGATTGAAAACACTGTTTTTTATATAATTAACATTTGATGCTGAAAATATTTACTAATGAAAATAAAATAAACACATTTTTGTAAGACGTCACACCCCATTATGCACACAAGAATTGTTTTTTTTTTTACGTTATGGGAAACATTGAAAAGTGTTTTTTTCTGAATAAACAGTTCCAGCATGTAGTTCAAGTGCAGTCTCTTCGAACCATCATCGTCGTTACACTCGCGCAATACAATTGACTATTTATTTGTCATGCAATAAATACGTATCTAACAGCAACCTCATGTTTTATGTTAATCTCTACTGGGGTAGGAGCTCCAACTCTCAACTACCAAAATCCTACAGGTGATTATAAGATAATTTTTTAAAAGGAAACGAAGCGGACGGTGACGATCACGTGGCGGTGTAAAATTTTTGTTGCAATATTATTGCAAATACGTCTAATGAATTTGATTGTTATTTTTTAGAGTTCACCTTTAACCGCTTTATAGAGTTAACCTTTAACATATGTGCGAAAAAACTCCCTCGAGTCACTGTGTGACAACCTGAGGTTAGGAAATGATCGCCTGATAACTACCTTCTCTTTTCATATTTTTTTCAATTATACGTACTCGTATATCTTGCTAAATAATCTCATAATATATATATATATATATTTTTTTTATTAAATGGGAGTTGCATTAATTATTTAAAGTTTATAATTCATAAAACTGGATTTTTCTGCTTTTGATAAACTTCTATTTAATCATAAAGTATTGGGATCAGGAGGAATATTTTATGGTGGACTAATCAGGAACGAAAGCTAAAAAGGGGCAATGTATCAAAAGGTGAAGGACATCTTGAAGTATTTCATCATAACATATTTAATTAGTTTAGAATGTTTTACATATTTGTCTCAGGGTACTTGATATTTTGTAATTTTTTAAGATCCTAATAGACAAAATATTAAAATGAAAATTTTCTAAAATAGGTCATTATTTTTTTCTTACGTGTTAAGATTAACTTGAAGATTACAAAAATACATCATGGTGGTATAAATAGTAGTTGCCAAGATATATTTTAATTAAGTGCAATTTGCAACGCCGCGCGTCGGTTACATCACATGAACGGGTGGATTAAATGAGAAGTATTACTTCTCTTAAATAGCCTTCAAAATGGTCTCGCTTTAAATATTTGTTGATGAAAGTTATCCGCTTTTACTATTGATAACATCGTACCTACATTTGTATTGAAACAAAGTTCTACAACACAATTCGTTTTTGACAATCATCTGAAATTTTACCACAATACCCAAATCACACAAAGGTTACATCAAATGACGCAGTGTCAGCTTGATACGGCACTCGTGCGACAAAACATGTTTACCAATTCTATAGACACTCCTAAAGTTCATATATTTGTCGTATGTACGACATCCGACATAGTAGATAAAGTTGTCCTTGTCAAATGAAGGTATTGTCAGTCGTGTCCTGGTTGAATCCCAGCCTCGTTACGTGTATATGAGAACATTGATTAGGTAATTAAATCAATGCCTTGCGTAGAGGGGAACAGTGAATAATTTTGTTTCTAGCCTTGTATTATTGTGAGAGGTTTTGTGAACACGCGTAAAATATATATTTTTGTGTATTTATTGTTTTGAATAAAAAAAAACATGTTGCATTTTCAACAATCGTGTTTAAACACTTTACAAGTAAAGTTAAAATAAAAATCTTTACAATTATTTAAGACAGCCATCATATCTGAAAAAAACACAATATATTTTTTTTTTTTAGATTCCTGAAATGATGCCTGTATTATAAATTAAAAAATTATAAATATTAAAAAATCCATGAAAAATACATAATATATAAATGTATAAAAATCGTACAGATTATAATCAAATGTTAGCTATGTATAGTATAAATAATTAATGCAAACTTCTTTTTTATTATTATTTTGCACTTAAACAGGCCAGGAGGCCCGATTACTGTAGTACATTACAATACAGAACACCCAGGCTTGAGAAAAATCAAATTTATTTTTTCTGTTATTTCCGGGAATTGAACCAGAAACCTTCCGCGTGCGAGTCAAGCGCCTTAACCACTACACCATGGAGGCTACCTTATATACATATTAAATTTATGGGCGAATATATCGCATTATTTCTGGGTCCAGGCGTATCATGAATAGAGTTCTGTGTGTGAAATAGATCCACAATCCTTCCACATCGATCGATCCACATCGACTTGATAGATGCTCTCAAGTAAAAATCCTGAACAAGGAAATCGAGTGTGAATAGGTCGCGATTGTATTTTATTCGCCTACCATTTTTTAAATCCTAGGTTCGATTGTTGTAAGGGTAGACGTGAATTATTGATTTTAAAGATAGTTTAAACTACAATATGTCATTGTTCTTGGACTGTGCCCTGAAGGGTAAGACTGATTATCTTACTTTCATGCAACATATGATCGAACTATTGTGCATTTAGTTTCCCAATACAGTGTCCTATCCACCACGCGTGCGAAAAGGGGGATAATGATGAATTTCTTTTGATCAATACTATTTTTCAAAAAATCATAATTGTTTTTTTTAAGAAAACGGCAAATAATTTTTTTTAAAGGTTATTTTCATTTTCGTGATTAGTTTACTCTTTGTTTTGAATTTCTACTGTTTTATTTAGTTTTTTTTACTATATTAAACACGTTTTAAAACCAGTATTTAAGCTAACAAATTATTTGTAAATGTAATTATATTTTAAAATAATCAAATATCATCGTTTGGTGACGAAAATAATTTTGTGAGAAATGTCTAATATATTTTTAATTAATTTTTTTTTTAACCCTTAATGCCTAATTTTTCTAATTCTAACTAAAAACTAATTTTTCATGTTTGTTTTTTGATGCAATTGCTGGGAAAAATAATGAAAAAAAAATGTTTTCAGTTTATGTGGATTAAATGCTACATCGGGCATTTTAAAAAATAAAAAATATAAGAATGTAAGAAAAACAAGAAATTACGATTCTTATAAGCATATTTTTATATAAACATGGGCGTCTTTGTGGGGTTGTGGTTAAGACGCTTGACTTACACACGGAAAGTTCCGGGTTCGATTCCCGGTGAGAACACAAAAATTAAATGATATTTTTCTCAAGCCTGGGTGTTCTGTGATGTAATTCACCACTGTAATTGGGTCTCCTGGCCTGTTATGGTGAAAAAAAAGGCAAGAAAAATAATAACGAAAGTTGCGTATACAACTATTATTACTTCAAATTTAAAAAAAAACATAGATATCACACTTTGAACTTTAACTAAATTACACTTAACTAACAAAATACGTGCTGACTTTATGTTTCAAATTTTATCGAATTATTTTATCCTGGTGGTGACTTTTAAAAATTATAATGACTAGGAGGTTGAGAAACAATGAAGTACTATTCATCAATCAGCATATAACAAACTATGGCCATAATTTTCCAATGACCCGTATTTGTCGAATTGTTAACTCAAGACAAGATCTTAACTTTTTGGTTTAAGTTTACAACGATTTAAACGAGCACTAAATAAATTGTCCAGATTTTGTATTGATATCCCTAATGTTTGTCATTGCGCTTTTTCTTTTTTCAAATATTTTAAACTTTTCTTTTATTGTAATCTCTACACCGTCCATGTCCGTTAAAAAATAAATAAATATATACAATGTAAAAAAAACTAATCGCCGAGTGATAAACATGTTTAAAATCACCTTTGTTCACCGATTATCGGTATTTAGCAGATAATCTACATTGGGCATTGTAAGGTTAAATATTCCGAATAGCAATGTACAGTAACTTATATACATGTACATACGCCAACAGAACTTTTTCAACTTCATGTGGAAAGCGTAGCCCGTGTAATTCCCGAAGTAGGGGAGTGATATGACTAAACTTATAAAGTTAAGGTGACTAAGTTCTTTTTATCACCAAGTCTATAATTCTCAAAATAACAATGGTAAATCAATGCAAGTCTTATTAACCATTGACGGACAATATTAATAAAATAGAAGAAAATATGATTTTTCATGAGTCATTACTTCACTCAAAGCTATCGGAGTAAGTAAGTATAATATTCATATTAAATGATTCAAAACTTACACTGACTACCTCGAATCTATAATTAAAGATCAATATTTGGTTTTACTGTAGCATCTTAAGTCAATCTAGGGTGACCATTATTTTGGCAGCTTTAAATACATAATAATATAATTTTATAGTAGAAGTTAAAAAATCTAATAAGAAAAGTATTGTCTCAGTTATTTTTTCCAAGCAAAACGGATTCAGAGATAAATTCAAAATATAATTTGTGTATTTATTTTCAATATTGAAATGTTAGAATTCGTTAACACTGAAGTTTTCGGTAGTACCTTTTATTATATGAATTTCATTAC
This sequence comes from Micrasema longulum, assembly GCF_059751315.1. NCBI lineage: Eukaryota > Metazoa > Arthropoda > Insecta > Trichoptera > Brachycentridae > Micrasema > Micrasema longulum. The sequence continues at coordinate 385,754 of NW_028277297.1, forward strand.
ACACATACAACCATAGCCTTAAATATTTTCACTAAACAATTAAGATCGACATTGTTTTTAGCCGCTTATTATTTTTTTTGCAAGTGACCGGTTTTAAATTTACACAAGCCACTTTTTCAAGTTAAACTTATGTTATGAATTCTATCCATTTACATTAAATCAATGTTTACAAAACGGAAGGATGAAAGCCGAGTGAACGCTGTTGAAATGCGATCTTTAGGACGAATGTGTAGGAAATCAATGTATGACAGAGTTACGAATGATGAAATAAGGCGAGAGTGTAAATCTGAATCAAGTATAATTGATAAGATTAAGAAAGGGTCTCTAAGATGGTATGGTCACGTAGAACGAATGGACGATGAAAGAATAGTAAAACAAGTGTATATGGTGAAAAATTAACGGTAACGTGAGACGAGGACGACCAAGAAAGATGTGGCATGATCAGATAAACCAAAATTCTGAGTCTGGTCAAGTCAAAAGCAGACAAAACCGAAGGGCATGTATAACAAGATGTATGAATGTGAAAGAAGCTAGGATATTTCTATATATATATGCCAGAATAGACGTGGGTGGCGGTCCATTTCCTCTGCCTACCACTATGGGGAAATGGCGTGATGGTAGTAGTAGTAGTACAAAATATTACATATGAAACTAAAAAATCCAATATTTTTTAATATAATGCGTAATGTAAGATGGATACAATCTTTTAAACTAGAAAGGAGTAGACAAAGGTAAATATTGTTTTTATTTTTTTCTTATTTTGAATTGTTAATATCTGTTAGTGCTATTTTCATATCTAAGATTTCCAAGTTGTCTAATTTTCCAAATTTTAGTTGTTTAATTACGTGAATGCAGAAAAAAAAAATTGGGAACCTTAAGTGTTCTTTTACTCTAACATGAAAGTTTCTTTTAGATTTTCCAATTAAGATTAAATCGCAATTATTACAAAATAATTGGTAAAAGAAAAAAAAACTTTATTGATTAGTTCTATAAAAAATACTAAATAAACATTGAAAAAAAAAAAGATAGCATACATTAGTGAAGTATACCTTGATAATGAAGTTTTCATGGCTTTGAAACCAGTCAGAATAAAAAATAATTAACACTGAGCACCGGCCGAATACGCATAGAATTTACCCTGTGCCCGGCCCATTTTTGTGAAATTTCATGCTTTGTGAAGGGTTTCTTAAAGGTGTCATAATTATGAAAATACTGGGTTAAATCAATTAAAACTTATCATAATTATTTGAAACAATTTGATTATTTATTTTTGTATGAAAGTTTTGCCAACATTGGCCTTTATGGAGAGTATGGAGAGCCACATAGCAATGTTCGCACATATACAGGGTCTCACTCCTTTTTTTGTGCTTTGTATCCCGAAGCCGTGTAAACACGTGATTTTAATAAGCACGCGTTGTGTCCCGGTCCCGTGTCTTCACGTGGTTTACCAGCAGTGAAAAAGCACTAATAAAAGTCACTAGATGTCAATGAAATGCACTTTTTTGACAGCTGGTAAACCGCGTGAAAACACGGGACCGGGACACAACGCGTGGTTATACAATCACGAGTTTACACGGCTCCGGGATATAAAGTGTTAAAAAGTGTTTCTTTAACAAAATCAAATTTTAAATGTATAAACATTTTAATTTAACACACATAGTAATATTTTTTGTTTCGTGTACCTGCACACAAATCTGGATGGCGGGAGTAGGTATATATTTCCGTCTTTGGAGAAAATCCAGATTTGTGTGCAGGTACACGAACCAAAAAATGTTATAAAAAATCTGGTAAAAATATAAGTAAAAATAAATTGCAGAGTCATCTGCAGGCGTTTACTAGTACTTAATCTAACTCGGCTGATGAGTCTTAACTACATAAAATAAAGTAATCTGCTAATTAAATTCTCAACTTCAATATCAATGCATAGATGGCACTTTCAACTCGCTTGTGGATGGGTTCTTGATTTGTAGCATATATACAAAAACCAAAAATGTTACCTGGTGTGGATATTCGCTAAATAAGCGTAATGGGGAATGTTGTAGTACCTACATAAAGTGGCCACTTAACCCAGCCAATGACAGGTTATAAGCCCTGTAAACGCTCGAATATCCATAATCCTGAATCTTGAATTTGAAAAAATTCTACCTTATCTCTGTAGAGAGATAAATAAAAATACACATAGTAATAATAATAATAAGTAATTGTACGCTACCGGTTAACAGAGTTACTCATACGGACAAACTTACGGACTAATTAAAAATGTTTACCCTCCCTGTTGCAACATTTTGAGAAAATCTCGTATTAAATTAAGTGATGTTATCATGTGACGATATAAACGGTTAACTTGTTTCGGTCAAAAATGTAACAGCGCTTTAAAAAAAAATGGTATTTGCGATTATCATGTGTTGTTATAATAATTCAATTGAAATACTTGATTTAAGAACGGATGTCTACCCTCAATGCAGTTTCTACGAAACTTTGAGTGCGCTCCAAACAAACCACCCACCGCTCGGTTCGACTCAATAATAAGCTAACTTAATGGTATGAAAACAAAGTGGGCAAATTCAATACCTTCTTTAGAAATCTTCATCGAAAACCTCACAAGATTACAACAGATTAATTATTATTATCTGAAAAGAAAAACTTCTTTGCATATTGAAGCAAAATATTTTCAGTTTCGGTTTTAAAGACGACGTTTGGTTGAATTCAAGAATAAATTAAAGTCAACGAAAACATTTCTGTAATACTAAAAACAATATCAGGCTGCCATTCTTATCCAAACATTATTTCAATGTACAATCGTAAATAACACGTTACAAAAATAAGAAATATTTAATAGTATTTCAGTTTCAGTTTCAGTGCTGCAGAGCAGCGTTTATTTTAAAATTAAAAAATAAATAAAAGAATTAGTAACCCACTAAGTCTAAAGACTTTTCGGTGGGAAACATTTTTTAAATAATTTTTTTTTATGACAGGATTAAATTACATTTATTTTATTTGTATTTTACAGATTTTTTTATAAACAGGCACCATAAAGTATCAAAAAGATATTTCTTCAGTTCTGTTTTTTTCATTTGAAGATTTTTCATGTTGAAGTTTGTGGGAGATCATTGAACAATCTTGGAACAACGCAATTTAATGTTCGCTCTCCGGAGTAATTTGTAATTCGGGGAACAGACAGGGAGCCCTTAGTTTTTAATCTAGTATTGTGAGTGTGGGAAACTCTTTTTTTATATTCCGGATCAACAAAGTGATCTACAATCATTTTTTAGTTTTTCATATAGTAGAATTTCTAAATTAAAAAAAGTTGAAGCATTTAAATAAAATAATAATGCGCACTGGACCGCTTTGTAAACTTTGAAGTGAGGATGTCAGTCCACATGCATCTCTACCTTTGCGCCTTACCTCAATGTCCTCAGTTAGCTTAGTGTTACAAGTAAACATTTAATATACATTTTTTTTTGCACCACAACAGGCCAGGAGGCCCAATTACAGTGGTGAATTACATCACAAAACACCCAGGCTTGAGAAAAATCACGTTTAATTTTTTGTGTTCTCTCCGGAAATCGAACCCGGAACCTTCCACGTGTGAGTCAAGCATCTTGATCACTTCCCCACGGAGGCCGCCAAAGAGTAAGGGTCCTTTGGTCCCAGTTTGTTGGGTGGGCTCCTAACGACAGTAACTTTGAAAAAATTTCAAGTTTATCTTTAAAGGTTATAAAAGATCACCAGACGCTTTCCCTCGGTGAATGAAAAGACCGATTGAAAGTAAGTTTATTTAATCACTTTTAACATATACGTAATAGGAATTTTGGTAAAATAGATCAGGCAACAATCATAATTTAAAAATATAAATAACGCAGACAATTATGACAAAAGGTACAATGGTCGTAACCAAAAATTTGGTCCCGGATAATAACAATATTAATAAGCATGTGAATCCGTAAAATATTAATATCCAAATAGTCTATGATGAGTTTAAAAAGTTCCATTTTTGGAGCGAGGTTACTTATTTGTATACACATTTGAATAAGGAAATAATCCAACTACAAGTATCTTAAATATCAGAATTTTAATTAAATAATATGCATTAGTTGTTTATGGTAATTCTACTCAATTCACAACTAAAATTATTTTAATATTATTAGCACTGGGTGCAAAAACGTATTTTTCATTCTGCCCAAAGACGTAGAAAATCAATATAATGCAAAAGAAATAGATCAAGTCGCCATTTTGTTTTGATTTGATAAACAAACCCAAAAATCACATTGCGGGATCTGGATAAATAAAAACAAGTCAAATTTATTTACTTTTCTGTCGCATTACAAACCTTAACAAAACAGAATATATACGTACTCAGTCTTTTGATCTTCTCAGTTTAATATCTTTCTGGTGACTTTTGACTGATTCCGTTGCCAAAATAAATACTTAAAACATGTTAAAAGAAAAATTCATCGTAAGCAGAGCATCGAATTTTGCAAAACATCAATAACATGGTAAAAAAATATTGCAAGCTGAAAATCACCACACAGTTAATTCCTTTATAAAGCTTAATTTTTATTACACTGTAGATGAATGAAATTTTTAAGTAACTGTTTGCAACGGTGCTCAAAAATGGAAGTGGGGTTTAAACCTCGGACTCTTGATCCATGAGTTCCCAACATAAAAAAAGAACCACTACCTAGTACCGAATATCCTAATTAATTAATAAATTTCTAAGAAATATCCCAATTTCTAAGAAATATCCAAGTAATAGACTACCCGGTTTTTATATTGATATTGTTGATGGTAAGTTTAATGAAGGAAAAAAAATGTTTTGATTTTGTTCAAATTTTTGTAGATAAGAACTAGATTTGACCCCCTAGAGAGCTGTTAATATATTATGTACAAATAAATCAAGATTTGTGAATGTTATATAGTGTTTAAAGAGGCCACTAAAACCAGCTTTGTAGATGCCTAGACTCATGAATTTTCTTCTGTGTCTATGTTGTGATATGCTGATTTTAAAAAAAGAAAAAATATTGTCAATTCGCCTTCGTGCTGCTGAAGATATCCTAATGAATCTTCCGAACACATCATGTAGCCTTGTTCCTTTCCCCCCTCTTTATGAATACCAAATAAATCTTCACGACATTATCTGAAGCCATATTATAGGTCCAGTCGAATACGCAGATGGCTGCTTTAAAAAAAAAAATGAACGCTTTCAAAAAGTTTTGTCGCCTTCAGCATATTGACCATGTCCAATAATTTTAATTTCTTTCAGTAAATAATAAACTTTCCTATTTTTCTCAATCCAAAAAATTACATATTATGAACTTCTCAATTGCCTTTTTTTGCCCAAATATGCCAAGGCTACCAGATTTCATAGACCTCCCTCGAGCAATATTTTTCGTTTGACAACCGAGGGCACCGCCAAGGAAACTTAAGTCCTCAGATGCGGTGTGTGATATGAGTGCAAGTTTTTTTATTTTTAAATATGTTTAAAAACAACCCACAATTTTAACACGTTAATATGGATGGTTAAACCTGACAAATATTAGTTTAAAATGTTTTTTTTTTTTTTACTTAGATGCGACAGATTTAACGACTAAGACGCTCTATTCACACAAATAAAGATAAAATATTAAGAACTAAGTAGGTACACAACGAAATGTTTTTGAAAAATTATAGCAGTTTTAGGCAAATTGAAGTATACGTTAGGTATTATTTAAGGGTAGGTAATTAAAATACAAAACGTCAAAGTGATTTATACAGAATTAAAGTTATGTAGGTTATTTTTAAATAAAATTTTAAATGTTTGTAATTAATTCAAATATAAAAACTTGCTTCTGCAAACTCATCGAAATTTAATCCTCACCTTTCCAATATAATAACATGCAAAATACCTTTCTACAAGGCAGACATTAGCATAAGTAAGATCTTTTTCTTTGACATCAGGTTTGTAAGCTCGACTTCCAAAGCAGATATTTATTTTCAGTACGTTATTTGAGAAACTCGAATCGAAGAGCTGGGTTTCTCATCTTATCAAACAGTCGTAAAATGATCTTCATCCCTGAGTGTTATCACGATGACACTTGTAAGGCACAGCACTAACTTACATGCGAAAAAAGCTTAAATGTGACTTTCAATCAGATAGATATACACATTCGCCTACATAATTTATTTTACTGTATATGGGTTTCAATGAGAGATATTTAAAAAGAGAAGGAAAACTTGAGTAAAATAACATTAGATGTGGAGGTCCTAATTTTATAAATGTTTTGAAGAGAAACAGAACGTCTTTTCAACTCGATGCTTACTCCCACATTAAAATCCTTAAATAGGAAAATCGACGGGAGACAGGTACGCCTCGTTGTTTAGTGCTAGGCACGTTTGCTTGCTATGCTTGAGGTCCTGGATTAAATTTCTGGCATGGTGGAAATTGAAATATTGCTTTTAAAAGTGATTGTACACCAATAGACAAAAAAAACATAAAACGCAAAAAAAATCTCACTTACAAAAAAGGACTCACTCTACCCCAACTTGATTTCTATTTTCTCATATTGAGTTATTTACATCCTGTTAAATATGGCCCCCAAATTTAAATCATAATATGGTAAATATTTATTTGATTTAAAAAAAAGCATTAAAAAAACCATTCATGTAAAAAGAAAAATTAATTATATAAACCTAAAATTAGTGTTAAGGTACATGTTATAATATATTTGACGTGAAAACGCCATGCATTATATTTTTACATACAAAATATTTAAAAAAAATTGGGCCTTAGCAATATTATGCACTGGTCTCTTTCCTTATATATCCAGTTATAAATATTCCTCTTAAAATGCCTTTCGGAATAAAATAAATATAAAAACCAAAACAATTTCCCCCTTAAGGATAGTCAAGTCGCTAAGGTTTTATTTTCCCCAACCCAGCCTCCCTGGAAGGTTTACTCAGTTGAACGCCTCTACCCCAATTTCAGTTCATGTCAGACTGCCGTTGGCGTCGGTAGCGGCAGCATCGCGACGCTTTTAAAAGCATTTATACGTAAAAAATTGACACGTTTCGCGATAGTTAAAAACGTTAAAAAAAGTTATTTTATTAATAGTTCTGTAAGTTACATGATTTTTTTTTGATACGAAATATCAAAACGTATTTTAAAATCACCTATGTTTTTTTGTTAAAATTATTTTTGATACTTATTAATTACATCTAGGTAAGTTTAATTAAAACCATTATCTGGAATCTATTTGCATACTTTATCGAGTAAATTTATTAATTTATTTCAAAAAAGATAAAACTTTTTTTCTTTTACGAAAACAATCAAAATATACATTAAATTAACTTCGTTTTTTTTTAAATATTTAATTTGGATGTTCAACGAGGATTTATACAATATATTAATTTTGAAAGTAAGCATTGGTAACATTCTTTATACATATCGTCAATTGTAGAACTCCACCATTTTTTATAAATTATATTAAATAAGTGTGCAGCTTAATTACATTAATTTAAGTGATAATAAATATTAAGTTAAAGACATGAAAAAAAAAATACTTTAAGAAATAAACTTGAGTTAAAGATAAGAAACAAATTGTTTTTTAAGAAAAGAAAATAAAATATAAGAACATTTGATAAGTGATAAAATAAACTACATGATGCCATGTTAAAAATATAAATGCGTATTTATTTTGTGTAAAACCACCCTTATAAATTAAACTTGCCGACCGGTTTCTTTACGAGATTTTTCAATAATTAAAATATGTGTTCAATCCGATATCCACTACCAACCGCTTGTTTATTTTCTGTGAATCTGTAGTCTGAACGCAAAGCACTCACATATTAGCAGATAACGTATTTTAGGTATTTATTTAGTGTTAACATAAGTTGTGTTCATTTTTATTAAATTAAAAAATAACCCCAAAAACAAAACATAAAGGTAAAAATATCACGTAATTCGAGAGAAAATTTTCTGGTCTACAAGATATTGTGTTTGTTTGTTGTAAGACTTGATATGTATTTTTTGATTTGATCACAAGCCTTCAAAACGGAATGTCAAGTAGACAAAAGTGAGCATTTTTTACATCTTTTGTTCGCGTTCAATCGAAGAAATAAAGAAGAAACCATAATAGGATAATACGTCATTGACTTATTTGTTCTGTTTTCTCAACTTATGTAAATTACTTAAGGTAAAAGTTTAATGATGAAACTTTCGTGGTTGTTTTTGTAAGAGGCGTTTGGATTTAAATCCCGATCGATAATTCTCCTTAATTAATTTATAACAAATTAGTAAATATTGTATTGTCATTTTCTCCTTATTTTTTCGGCATATTATATTTATTTTAGTGGTTTTACACAATATGAAGGGGGATCTCTGGTTTGATGGGTTGAAAAATCGTTTTTTTTGTGTATAATTGTTTCCTTAATATATCTAAAATATGTTGGTTAAGTGAATTTTTAAACCATTATTAAGATACAGCATTTAAAAGAGGCAGGTACTTGGAGCGCTGGTATAAGTTGTAACTGTACTTGAAACTTCAAACGTGTTTTTCTCAATACGATGTTTTTTAAGCTTTCCTCCATCATATCTTGAGAACGGCTTGGCCGATTCACTTCAAATTTATAGGGTTGACTCAACATATATAGACGCCTAGAACGATTTTTATCACTCCGAAATTAAAAACATTTCTTTTTTTTTTAACGAAAAGTTGATAAAAAATATATGAAATTCGAATTTTTTTGTTCCGAAGTCTGTCGAAAGTTATTTTTTTTTCATAATAGCTCATTCCGTGGATATAAGCTTACAAATTAAAACATCGCCAATTTTTTTAGTTTCAAATAAGCCAATCAGCTGATTTTGTGGAGGGAGTGAGCGTCCATTTTATCGAGAAAGATGTCTTTAGAACGCTATAACTTTGGTTTTAATGAATACTTAAAAAAATATATTATAAATGTGCTTTTGAAATTTTTTGTTAATAAATTATAAAAATTTATTTATATAAAGTTTTATCTCTCCATTGGTTCTCACAAAAAATCCCAAAAAATTGCTTAAAAATCCGACCATCAAACCAGAGAACCCCCTTAATTCATAGTTGTATAATTTAAGAAAATTTCAAGTCACTGTTTTTTTAACATATCGTAACAGAGACAAAAAACATGATAGATATGAGAACATGGATATCAAGACATTAACATTTTTTTATAATCTTTCGTTAGCTGAATGAAGCCTGTTTAACCTATGTTTGAACATCCGTGTATTAATCATTTTTTTTAATCTCTTAATTTTTGTGAAGTTTAAAAGCGTTAACTTTAATTGATGCGGGTGAGATTTATCTGACTGAATTATTTTTCATACATACTAGGCTAAACCTGAAAATAATTTTAAATTTTAAAATAGTTTTTTTTTGCAGAATTATTGATTAAAAATAGAACGGAATATTTATGAAAAACAATAAAGGCGATTTAAGAATATTATTTACATTTTTTTTAAACAAAGCTTTAAATATTTCATAAATAACCTTAAATTTAAAATCAACACCGAATGTTTTAATAACTAATTCAAACAAAAACAAGAAAAGTTTTTAATAGCAAATTTTACGTATTTTTTATCTTGTAACAAATACATTTTGTAGATAAATAATTTCATAAACAAAATGTTTATAATATCATGAAATATTGGTTCATTTAATTTTATGGTATAATTATCGATCAATAACGTTTTATTTTAAATTTCACTGTCTAAAAATTTAAGTGGTTATTTTAAAAAATTAGCTGATTATTACTCGAAAATTTTATTTTAATTAATTCCCCCTTTCAATTTTATTTTTTTATAAATGTCTTGTCATCCCTAAAATATTTCATTCTTAAAAATATAAATGATATCTTTTTTACTAGCTAACTAACATTTGCATGTTATATAATATTAAAAAGAAAAAAAAAATTGCGAAGTTAAATGTCTGGACTGAGTTTATGAAGGTGTGTTTTAAAAATTATTAGATCAACCAAAATATTTTAAAACCATAAACTTAAAAATAGGGACTGAAAATAAAAGACAAAGACTACGCAATATGCAAGTAGATATGAAATTTATTTTTATGGAACGAAAATAAGTTGAAATATATCGATAGAAAAAAACTCAATATTTTATTAAATCTAATATTTTCCTTCTATAGATTATTTTTCAAATCCATTATGTCGTCTGGCAAATCAATCATAAAATCTACAAGTCACGAATCAATACAAATAAAGAATAAAGGACACAACCTGATTGACGTCTAGCGTCTAATACCCTTAAAAGGACTGAAGATTTATTTATAGTAGGCAAGCCTTTTTAGGAGATGGGGATCTAATATGGCCGCCTCCTTATGATTGCTAAGATGCTTGCCTTTAGCTTTAGCACAAGGATTTCAAATTAGATTAAAAATGAATGTCATTTATTAAATTTTATATTTTATGTTTCTCAAGTCTTGATGTCAATTGTGCAATATTTTTATAAAGCTTGTTATGGTAAAAAATTAAAAAAATTTTAGTATGTTCCTAACCTATGTTATGACAAATGTCTAATTGTATAAATTATTCCAACATACCAAAATGTATCAATTTACTTGTGTTATTAATTTTTCTATTGAAGTTATATTAATAGAGAAATATCACTTTTTTTAACAACTTTTAAGTAATAAGGAACTTTCAAATACTAGAGATTTTTAAAAAAAATCTACTCATTAGTAGCATAAAAAATGTTTTCAAATTTATAGTTTTGAATTCCCGCGAAAACGGTATTTGCTTGGCCCCGCCCCTAATACGTCACGATTCATGCTTTTTTTAAACTTTGTTTGAATCTTTTAAATTTTTTTTAGATACCGTCATAAATCTTGACATCAGAATTCTAAATGTTATACATGTTGCGTTTTACTAGGTACATATTTAAAAAAAATATTTTGTTGTTGCTTATGAAAACATTTCTCCACGTGATCCATGGTAATTTTAAAAATACAATAAGTTATTCTTAATCCATTTCATAAACTTTATTAGGTATACGTAGAATGTGATATTTCCCCATTAAATCAAATGTTTTTTGAAGACTTTTCTAAAATTTTGAATGATTAATTTATGTTTTTTAAATTAAAAAGAAATTAAAAATTTCACTAAAAACAACAAAAAAAGACAGTTTTTTTTATAATCAATGTATTTTATTCATTCCAAGGAAACAGAAAAAAATTAGGGAACCCATTTTGAGAAAATTCATTTAAAAAAATAAAAAATATCAAGATATTTTAGAGCTTATTTTTTTTCCACTAGGGCCCTTATAATAATTGGAAGTTAACCAAAAAAACGAAACAACTTATGTAGTTGAATTAGGTTTTCTGTATTAAACATATAAGGTGTACTCATTTGTTTTCTAAACATGTTTAATTACAGGTTACCGATGAAGATACTTAAATTTTTCACAAAACTTTTCATACATAAATTTCAATTTTACTTTAAAGCGTTTCTATATGTACTGATAGAGATAGCGTTTATAATCACGGACCTGGACTTGTATGCATTTATTCTAACAATGCTCTAACATGTCTATACCTTCCTGGTAGATCATTTGTCCGACAACTGCAGACCACTCATCTAAACAGAACATACCCACATTATCGCCCGAAATTTTCTTTCCACACAAATGATCCTGGATTTTTTGGAATAATCGATAGTCACTGGCTAGATAAGTTGAAAATAGGGGGAGAGCCAATTCGAACGCAGCTTCATGAGAAACAGCGATTGAAGTGACTGCTTACGTGCTGGAGCATTGTTTTAAGACAGCACCACGCAGCATTGGTCAGCGGCCTGTTGTGACAAAACCTTGGCAGGTTTCAATTTACCGTTAATTACTTTATAATTCGGCATATTATGCTACATAATCCATGCACATCAGTTCGACTGATCAACTCGAAGCTGATCAGCATCGAGTCACTGTGTGGTAACCTGAGGTTAGGACATGATCGCCCAAAAATCACACTGCCTCTTTTCATCTTATAAAAATTTTAAATTAAGCATGCTAAGTAATCATATTATATTTCTCGTGGATTTCACTTTATCAAATGAATGTTTTATGTGTTGTCCAGATATTTATTAAAATTTGTGTAAATGTTATTATTTTTATTTGCAGTATTTTTTAATAATCTGCATGCTTCCACTTTCTATTATCTTGTATCCTAACTCAACACAGGGTTCATGGCCTCATAAAGTTAGAAATACCTTTTTTTTATATATTTTTATATGAATAAGCAAAAAAAAAATGTTTCAGGATACTGGACAATTTGTTATTGTCGCAGATTACTGATTGATGGAATATTTCATTTAAAATTACCTAATATACCTAAATATATAATGTTAATATTTTTTATATACGAGTTAGGTTAACTCGAAGATGAGAAAAAAAATTGTCGTAATCCTCAAAGTAGTTGCGAGATATTAATTAATTGATTGCTATTTATAATGTCGAATAACGGGCGGGTTAATAATAAACCCTCATATTTTGAAAATATACTAAATTTGATATATATTTAAAGAGATCTTGGTACTTGTTGATGCAAAAACAAATACAAATCATGATTTAAATAATATTAAATTGATGAGTAGAGGGAAAAAAACCTTAATTTATTAAAAAGAGTTTGTAGTGTTTATCAAAGTCAGGAAGGAGAAAAAAAGTTTTAAAAAGTTCTAAAAAAACCTCAATTCTCGTCGGGGGCGTATTTGCAAGAAGTGTGAAGAAATGAATTTTTACAATCAGTTTTAGCGGAAATAAAAACTGAAACAAAAAACAGACTATAGGAAACGTTTTACAGAATCGTTCTTTAGAAATTGGGTCAAAGTTTTGTATTTGTAACTAGAACTATTAAAAAACATTATTTTTATTTATTTGAAAATGAGTTGCTGAAATGAAACGGTTATTATACGGAATCACTTGGAGGTTCGTGTTTTATTTCATTGCGTCAAAACGTTATGGAAATATTTTAAATGAATAATTTTAAAATTCAAATTCAATTATGTCGATAAATGTTTTTTATTAAACCGTTTTGCATGCCCGCTTTTCAGTTCATAGTTTTTTTTCTGTTAAATATATTACGTTTACGTATGGGAGCGATGTTTGGAATTGGAAAATCAAAAATAAAAGAAGGCTTTACGCTGTCAAAATGCGATCTTCTTAGTAAATGCGTGGTAAAACAACGCACGATAAGCGCACACATGTAGATGTTCGTGCATTATGTAAGGCTGAGACAAGCATTATCGATAAACCCAGAAAGGAAGCTGCGTTGATTAAGACAATATTATGAAGAATACATCGAAAGAACGGCTAAAAAAAAATACGATACAAATGTTGATGGATGCAAAAAATAAGGCAGAGCGAAGCCATGGCATGATGAAATTCAATTAGTACTTTAATATGAACATGTTGAAAATATGAATAATCGTCGTGCGTGCGTCAGAAGATGTATAAATGTAGACAAAGAGAGCTATCTTACGTAGTATATTAAATAACAAAGAAAATTAAATTGTTTCAAAATCGAAATATTTTAGTTAATCATTAAAGCGTAATTACTTATTTTTTTATTAAACATTGACGGATTACAGTGGCGCTCTAATACGTTCTGCCTACTCCGTCACAGAAACAGCGTGATGGTTGGTTTGTTTTTTGTACCCACGTTATGAATAGCGTGTTTATAATAATAATGTTAAACTGTAATTATTTCTTTGAAATTTATTTTTTGAATTTTAGAGACAATTTAGAGAATAGTTAAAAAAATCAATTTCAAGTTCAAAAAATCAAAATCAATTTATGAAAACTTAATCTATGTACATAATAATCTTGATGATTTTAAGGAACACAGAGATTTCTATAGGCTTAACACAAAAAAATAATGATTTGCTAGTTGTGCCCATTACGAGACTGCAAAAAATTAATAATTATTTTGCATCAAACTGCATACGATTCGACAATAAGGTACTTCTAAAAATTCAGGCTTCGCCAACAAAAAAAAAAAAAGATTTCGTCAAGCACGGGGTGTTTGGAAATTATAGACAAAAAGTATTTGCTGGACAAGACAGCTTGGCATTAGATTCGTACTTATCGATCTTAATTTGTAGACTTTACATTGTTTATTTCAATTTATTCGTTATGATATGATATTACTTGACTTATTGTTGAGTTATATTTTATATTTAAAATTTATTGACATTTATAAGTGATTCAATGAATCCTATGTTAAGAATTATATGCTACTCCTATACTACTGTTACTTATTTGTTTTTTTGGGAAAAGTAACAGTATATATGAATAAATTTGAAAAAATATATTTTTTAAATATGCAGAGAACAAAAGCAATGATATAGGTATATCCACAGAAATAAACATAAATCGTTTTTTTTTGTGTATGTACATAAATATGTTTTAGGCGCTGGTTAGAAACTTTAACGTGTTAGGGTGAACTGGCGTGTGCACATTATTGCACAAGTGTCATAAATATATAAAATAGGATTTTGTTAGTATGAATTGGAGAAACTACCATTAGAGAAAAATATGTGCGTTAAAATGCGCATTAATATTATGTTAATCCCTTCGCACTATGAATTTTCATACTAGAATATTTTATTTGCACTGGACTGGCACTTTAAGCCTCATGCTTAAGATTCACTTCATGTAACAGATGATCGAGATGTCAGACAATCATGAATTTGGATATGTCCTCTATTTGTACTGATTCATCAGACGACATAATGGATTTTAAATATTACTTATCGTTGGTGATACTGCAATACCGAGTAACTTTCAATTGCATATGCATTGCAAGGAAACGTAAAAAGGATTTTGTTATTATATTGTCTACTAATTTAATCAAGAAAAATACTACTGGGGTATCAAGAAAACGTTGATTACTTTGAGTAAAAGCAGCAATAATTTGAAACCAACGGCTCTTAGTCCTTATAACGAATATATTCAAGGATTTTTTTTATTTAAATAGGTTACGCGATGTCATCGAAGTTATTTTTATATTTTAAAAAAGTAGAATAATACAACACAACAAACATTAAAAAAAAAAGTCGGAAGAATAATTTTTAGATATTAAATGTCATTTTAGTTGTATTTTTATTAAAGCCAAAATTTGTTATAAGGTATTTCGAAATCATCGAAACAGGGTGTGTAAGGGTGTAGAAGGGTGGGTGTGTGTGTGAGTGAGAGAGGGTATTTAAAAGTGTTGTGATGAAAGAGGGATAATTGTAATTCAGAATATTATTTTTCATACATGTTGCAGAGTCTAGCAAGATGTCAATGTTGAGAGTATCTATTTGATTGTATAAGGTCAGGTCATGATTAATGGGTGGATTTTTTTTTAGCGTTTGTGTTACGTTTAGGTTAGTGAACAAGTTTGGTGTATCTTTTACGCCTAGGTGAGATATTTACATTAATCTAGGAGACTAGGTCTGGGCAGTCCATTTGACTATCTAGAATTGAATGTATTAATTAGGTCTGCAAGTGCTCGCTGTTTTTTTAAAGTCGGAAGTGGGTGATATGAATTATTGTAGCCGTATTGCCCCGACTCAACACTGATTTTTCTAGAAATTTGGGGCAAGTTCACAGGCATGGGTCGTTCCTGATTGTGTCGCTTTAAACTGTGACTCGGTCTCTACTTAATGTATGTTAAATTTTTTAATAAATTTAAAAAAAAATGTTATCTGTACTCGCCTATGGTATATGGATTCCATATTGAAGACGCATATTCCAGTGGACTTCTGACGTTTTGTGTTGCAATTAGTTTACCAAAGCAGTCCCTTATGCACCATGTATATATACAGTCATTTTAATTGATTTGATTAAATAATACCACAATTTTACAGTTGAGTTTTTTATTGTATATTTTCATGTTTGCTTGTTCCAGAATGGCTAGAAATCTCTCAGGAGAGCGGGAAACCATTTTACATTTCTTTTATTATACCTCTCCACGAGTTGTTTTATTCTTCCTGGATTGTTAAAAATACTCCCAGGTTCCCGCTTTAATCCATTCCTGTAACTACACCGGGAACCCGGAGGGTAAGGTTCCTAATGATCCCAATAATTCAAACCATAAAAGTTTTTTTTCATTCTTACGTCGTCTTTATATTATTCACAAGGGCTAAAGAAATCTGATTGTGGCGAATATATTTGATATCCTTAAAGCTCCTTTCTATTTTTTGAAACACATTTAGTATGTGTTTCTTCAATTTAGGGAAAACACATTACAATACATTCCCTTATATACATTACATGTATATAAAACTCCTAACATTAGTGATATGAATGACGTGGTTATAAAAATAATCGAACAAAAAAACAGTTACACGAACAGTCTGTTGCAATTAGGACGCTCAATGGATTTTGCATTTTTTTATTTGTTAATAGACTATCAAAATAAACCAAAAAATCACAAAATAGTTTTTAATCTTATGCCTATGAGTAGCGAACTCAGAAATATTATTATTTAAGAATTCGATTATTTAACCACCTGTCAAATCGTTAAATAAAACAAGGTGGACATTTTGTTAGTATTGCTAGGGTAGTCGATTTTTTCACCCGGTTTTCAATAAATAAGCCTTGATATAATCAAACGGTTTAAATTTACTTTTTTACGTTTGCTTGAAAAATGTACCTGTTTTTTTCAGTACCTTTTGATCTTTCATACAATTAGTGAAAGTGACACTACAAAGTTGTAGGTATAATAATCAAAGAATATTTTCTTTTTTTAAACAAATTGAACAAAAGTTTTCACAAAAACCATATAAATTTTAGATTAATAAATAATAAAAATGATTCCCCTAATCTACTTGAAAGACTTTCATTCCGTGAGCCATCTAGATCAACAAGACAAAATTGTCTGTTTTACACAGACAACGCGTCAACAAACTATTTGAAACAATGTACAAGAGCTAGAATATGCGAGCGATATAACAATAGATTTACTGAGGCTGATCATTTCTTATGACAATTTCAGTCAATTTAAATCTTATTTTATATTTTATTTCATGTATTATGTATATTTTTTAAATGCAATATAATACAACACAACAAGCATATCAAAACAACAGGTAAAAATAATAATTCTAATGTATAAAATGTTATTTTAGTTGTATTTTAATAAAAACATAAATTAATTACAAGGTACGCCAAAATTGTCAAAACAGGGTGTTTGTGTGAGAGAGCGAGGGTGAGAGGGTATGTAAAAGAAAGAGTATTAAAACATAATTTAAACAATGATGTAAGTTGGGATAATTGCGGTTTAGAATTTTGTTAGAATATTATTTTTAATAGATGTTGCATAGTCTAGTAAGATGTCAATGTCAAGAATATATATTTAAATGTATAAGATCAGGACACGTTTAATGGGTGAATTTGTTGCTACATTTGTATTGTATTTAGGTATGTAAAAAGTTTGGTGGGTCTTGTCCGCTTATGTAGAATATTTAAATGAATCCAAGAAATTAACCTGGGTAGTTGATTTGCCCATTTAATATTTTATCTTATAAAAAAAGGTCTGCAAGTGCTCGCCGTTTTTCAGAGTCAGAAGTAGGCGAAACGTTTTGTTGTTGCTGTGTTTGAAGTTGAAAAATTTTTGAACTTGTCTTGAATGTATTTTTTGTAATCTAAATATGTTTTATTGAGCAGATTTCTTATTGAAGACGCATATTTCTGTGAATTTCCAACAAAAGCAAAATAAAGCATGTAGACAGTTTTGGGATTTTCGAAAAATGTTATTTTTGTTCAAAGCATTATGTAATAAAATTCAATACATAAAAATTAAAAATATTATGGGCATTTTTAGCACTTTTAAACGAGATCTTTAATTTTTATGCTTGTAATTTTAAATTCCAAAAAAATCCATATGGTTAAAAGTCTTTTTAATTTGTTGTAACTCTAATATTTACCGCCTGTAAATTAAGTTCCAAATTATGCAATTAATCATAACTTATTTACAAAGAAAATAATTACCGATATTAATTTCAGTGAAGTTTAATGAAAAATAATTACGCGAGTACGAGTGTGAAATGTGTCCCGTTCGCACGAAAAACACTTGAACCTTTCCTAAACTAACATTCGCTGTTGACCTTAAACAAAAGTTTGACCTTAAAAACAAATGAATGTCGCGATAAAGCCGGCCACAAAATTCAAACTGGACACAGAGTTCTAAAACTGAGTGTTCTGAAAAACGAAAAAGGGTTGAAAATGGCCATTCCAGGCAGATTATCAAGTCATCGGCAACCCTTATACTGTATCCATACACTAAAGGGGGTTGTTCTCCTACTTCACCATATATCAGTACTAGGACTACATGGTAAGTTTTTTATATTATATTTAACTAACTTTTGACATGTTTCACTTTCGTTCAAATATTGTATATTTTTTCAACTTCATAAGCATTGAAGGTGTAACTTTTATGAAGGGTTTATTTTCATTTCTCATATTTTTATGGCTTTTATTTTGATTAAATTTTATGTCAGTAGATATTAAATTTTAATACTCAAATCCCCTAAAATTCGTTTTGGTTATTGAAAAGAAGTAGTAGTCCAGTTTATATTTTGTTTTTTTAAACAGTTTTATACATCCTTAACAATTTTTTTGTTTTTTACGGGGAGGAGCATGGCCACAATTTCATCCACGTACTTGCAATGTGTTATTTTTTAAAACAGTTTCATTTTATATCCTAACTAATTTTTCTATACATAGAAGTTTAATTTTCTTATGATGCTGTTACAGCTGTGTCCGAAAAATAACTAAAACTTTTAAACTCTCTTTTTACCAAAAAATCCTTAATTTTTTTGTAGCACTGTTTCAGCTAGCCCGGAAGAATAACTGTTTTTTAAAAAACAGTTTTCGTGTGTGTAAAGTATGAACCATAAATAAATAAATAAGCAACATATTTGAGTGTTTCTAAATATGTTAGGATATGAGTATTTCTAATTCAGTAAACCATCATTTCTTACAAACTAACAGATAATCTAATCTGGCAATTTTGTCAAACGGCGCTGTTTGTGAATTAGATTTGTTTTAATAATAATAATAATTATGGATAACTTATATAGCGCCATTTTTGTGATATAATACCTCAAGGGTGCTTTACAAAGTGATTATATAAAGATATAAATTTAATTTTAGCTTTTTAATTTAAGAAAAATAATGTACTTTTTCATATTACTTTTCCACCACATGCTAAGAATTTATTCAAATGATTTAGAGAACAAGTGGGTTTTAGGTTTCTTCCGAAACATCACTTCACTCTCACAGTTTCGGACTTCTGCTGGGAGAGCATTCCATGCCGTAGGGCCTGCGACCGCAAATGCACGTTCGCCGAATTTAGTGCGCTGTTTGCGTAGAGGTATAATAACTTTTCTTTTCGACGTAGATGTAGCTGATCTAAGCGTAAGACGTCTGTCAGCTAGTTCACCTGGAATGCAGAGTTCTCTTAGATATTCTGGAGCAGAGTTGTGGAGTGACTTATACATAAGCCAACAGAGTTTGTATTCCACCCTCTGTGGAAAACGTAGCCAGTAAAATGAAACTAAATAATACGTATGAAGGTAGTTTATTGTGTCAAGATGGATAAAAAATACAGCTATGTGTATACAAAAAAAAAACCAAATTTAAACAGAAGGTAATGAAATATTTGTTAAACAACTTACAGATAAAACATATGTACATTGCTTTTATTAGACCATAAATAAAAATATGTTTATATGTGACCTATTTCAAGATTTAAAAAAAAAAGTAATCAAATTAAAAGAATCAAGAACGAGTGTTTTAGACTCAATGACTGCTCGCAGGTAAAAATCCTGAAAAAGATAATCGGGTTGCCGTGTAGTGGTTGACGCCTTCCATCTAAAGTTCAATTCCTGACAGATTGAAGAATAAATGTTGTTAGTGGTGGTTCTACTCTGCAGCATTTACAGTATAACAGAGGCATTGAGGAGATCCTGAGGGGTGGGAACGATGCGCGACGTGCTGGCGTATACATCCTCTTCCCCCTTCCTTTATCTGCATAGAGTTTGTATTCATTAGGAGTATTTTCAATAACTATTCTATATGTCCAGCTGACAGAGTGTTCCTAAGGACTCTATAACAGTAGCGGGTGGGTGGTAGGCTTACCTTATGTAGTATTTGAAATACCATTCGTGTTGACAATATGCTCATGAGGAAGAACGAAAATATCCGATAAAGTCGTTCCAAATTATTTGTCAAACTCACATGTGAAAGGGGAAGTAAGGTAGAAAAGTTTAATTAAATAAAAATTTCAATTACCGAAATTGAAAAAAAATAAATTTTTAAAGAATAACTGGTTTATAGTAAAAAAAAACGTTACTTTTTTCAGTTTTTCAGTCAGAAAATCAGCGTTTATATAAGTTAAAAATACAAAATGTCCTGTTTGCAAAAAAATTCAAAAGAGTACTTCTAAGTTTGGTAATATCAGATATACTACAATTATGTAAAATGAAGTTATAAGCAAACATACAAGACTCTGTCTATCCTCACTAGGTATATTAAATACCTGTTCTGAGGTAGGCAGCATTTACTTAGTTTTAATACGGCATAAGATGAAACAATATTTAAAAAATAGAAAATCTTACAAAAATGATGGAATAAAAAAAAACTAAAAACTATGGATGTATGAAACTTAAACTGAATTTTAAATGAGCGAAACCGATAGGAAGAATCGCGATCTTTAAAACTGTCTTTTCGGGTATGTGGAGGGAGTGCTTTATCTGCGATAGTAAGTAAGTAAGTAATGCAATATTTTATAATTCCTGGACCGGCACTTGAAGCGTAAGACTACGAGTCACCTATTTCTCGATGAAAATAAATCGATCCATGCACACTGCAAATGGATATCTGATGTATTGCCTTATGCTCCACTTGTTGCGGATAGTAAAATTGTGAAAACAATTGAACAAAGGGAAAATACTTATGAGAAGCGAATATGGAAGTGGCATGTACAGGGCTTATGTACTGTCATTGCTAGGTTCAAGTGTTAACACGCTGTGTAACATTCACTATTTTTCCTACGATTAAACATCCACATTTCTTCATCTCTTTCATCTGTTGACTTTTGTGAAGTAAATTCTCGATCAGCGAGAAGGATAATTAACCTTTGCCCTACCACTCATTCAAATCTAGCTCAAAGAACCTTTACTTTCCTGGTACCAAAATTTTTTAATCAACTTCCGGCAGCCATTAAGAACTCTACAAGTGTTAATGTATTAAAGAAAATGTTTGCAATTGGTTGCTGCACATCGATAGGGACGAGGTTGTCAATTGTTTTAAATTTCGAGATTAGCAATTAGCAAAAATTAACAAATCTGCTTACATTCTATTCTTTTACTTGTATTTGTTTTTTATATATCTTGATATTTTTATGTTTTTTTATAATGAATTTTTGGATTATTTAATTAAATACTCACTCTTATTTGGCATATAATTATAATGAATTTTTGGATTATTTTATTAAATACTCACTCTTATTTGGCATATTATTTATGACTCCTTTTTCTTATTATAGTATAGAGTTTCTTGAAACAATATCACAATTTTCATTTCAATTATGTTTTTATATACATATTATTTTTTATTGATTTCAATGATACGAAAAGTATTTTTGTTTTTTTTCAATACTAGTATATTTTACTATTATACTTCTTTTTTGTTTATTTCAATGATACTATTATTTTGTATATTTGATTATGTATGAATCTATTTTTTTATAATTTATATTTTACTATGTATGTCTTATCTTTTTTCAAATTGTATTCTTTGGAGTTTTATTATTTATTACTTATACCTCGTTTTTGTGGATTGTTATTATATTCCATCGCATTTTATTGTTATTAAATCTAATTATATAACTATGAATTTTTATTGTTAATTATTATGGCTTGACACGAACATAGCCTAAAAATCCTTAATAAGTTCATTAATATACGAGTATAAACGAGTTTAATTTTGAATGATAAATAAATAAAATAAATAAATGAGTCAAAACCTTTATCATGTGGGTGTGATTCATCCGGCTGAACCAATTCGCCTACTTTTTTCCAATTTACAAACTTCTGTTTCCACAAATTAGTTGATTCAAACATGTTTTGAGCATGTCCAAATGTTTGCAGACAGTCTGTTAAATTTTTCAAAAATGTTCGAAAATATTTTCCCCCTGCTACAACAAATTTAGATCTAAACAACTCCCTAGGGAGGAAATCCAGCCGGTCTGCAAACATTCTGAAATACTTAAAATATTTTTGGACGATAGTGTTAATTTACTTTCTGAGTTTTAAAACATAGAAAAACTTTTTTGTATTAATCGCAAAGGCTGATTTGATCAAATTAAATTTCTACATCAACCCAATAATTATTTTTCAAATGTATTTTTAATGTTAGTACGCATTTAAATAAATGTGTTTATCTGTCAGAAAACTTTTGAATAATTTTTTTAGAGCTTACATAAATAAATGAAACGAATACCTACAATACAAGAACTTTATCTCTGAAATGAATTCTTACAAGGGAATAACATTATTGAAAAAAAAACTGTTAGCAGAGGTGTTTATTTAAAAAAGAAAACAACTTATGAACGCTAGGTTTGTTAGGTGGGTTGAATCCCTTAAAAAAATATTCACCGTTTTAACCTAAGCTTATAAATAAACAAAAAATTATAAGATATTCAATGTTTACTAAGATATTTTTAATATTGAAAAAATATTTGAATTTTGGGGCACTAGTAAAAAAAAATGCGGGCTTTTCTCACAGTGACGAAATAATAATGGTCAAAAATACATATTTTATAAAAAAAAACTTTGTTTTCATACCACTTGAGTTTATTTTGAAGCACTACTAGTTTTGGAAGACTCGGCACCTTCCTTTTACAGGTGTTTTTATAAACTAAACATAAATTAAAAATCTTGGTACCTACAGGGGTGAGAGGTTTATAAAGGAGAAGGGGGGGGGGTTTATATAATAGAGGTATTGTAAGTGATGGTGAGGGATTTTAAATGATGATATTATTAATAAATGTTTAATCTTTTTTTTTTTTGTACTTCTAGATTTTAGTCATAAGAAGTTATTCATTATTTGGCCTTTATTTGTTATATGAAGGAGTTTGATTTTATATTAATCAAAATAATGGTTTGATTCCATTATGTGAATGGCACACTTAGTCTTAAAACCAAATTTTTTATTAATTATATATATAATTTTTCTTCACGCTGAATGTCCAACACATGTTCTTATTTTAGTTATCTATATATATAAATATATAGTATATAATATATAGAGTTTGATTTTATATAAATCAAAATAATGGTTTGATTCCATTATGTAAATGGCACACTTAGTCTTAAAACCAATTTTTTTATTAATTATATATAT
The DNA here is from genome assembly GCF_059751315.1 of Micrasema longulum. Taxonomy (NCBI): domain Eukaryota; kingdom Metazoa; phylum Arthropoda; class Insecta; order Trichoptera; family Brachycentridae; genus Micrasema; species Micrasema longulum. The sequence goes on from NW_028277297.1 coordinate 409,161, forward strand.
AATTTTTCTGTACGCTGAATGTCCAACACATGTTCTTATTTTAGTTATCTATATATATAAATATATATATATATATATAATTCCTCTGTATGTGCGATGTTACCGTACTTCTCCTTAACGGCTTTACCGATTTACGTGCGGTTTTCAGCAATATGTAGATCTTTGCTCTGCGCGTGTTTTTTCGAATTTTCGAATTTTGAATCGAATTTGTAAATAAAGAGTTAGAAGCATAAATCTTTTTTTCATCGACCTACCCGGGTTGCATTCGACGAGAATGCATTTACAAAAAAATGGAAAGATGTTGTTATTTTTTTTATTTTTGAATGTTTTTGAATGTTAACAATTTTTTTTCGCTTTTAATGGATCCCAATCAGATACAAAGTGATTAAAATGGAGACTTAATTCAGGCGATGCAAGGTGGATAGATTTCCATATTTCCTTTCCTAAAATAGTCTTCAACTTATTCATTTTATAATATTATAAATAAATGAAAATATAATAAATAAATGGTTGGATAAATCATACCGAATCGGTGCAACATCGTTTGCTAAGAAAAGAAGCATAGATGATTGGCCTCGAGAGATTAGCCATTGACTCCATATATTAATTTGCCGAATGGCTTAATTGATGTACCATCGTTACTGGAACAAGTGGCATTCAATGTTCTGATCTGTTAGTTGCGAAATAATATTGTGCTGTTCCTCGATCAACACAGCACAAACTATGGCTTGCATGCACTTATGTCCCGATTGTGTCGTATTGCAAACTCGAGACAAGGTCTCGACTTTTTTGGCGTAAGTCTTTACAGATTTAAAAATGCGATAAGATAGACCGGATCTTGTCTTGAGGTAGAATTTTTTTTTTTGTCCTAGCTTTAATTTTATTTAATTGTATTGTATTTTATTAGTGATTGTATTTATTATACGAAATTGTATTTACCATTGTTAGAATGGACTGCATAAGTCCGTCAAAACAAATAAATAAATAATTTTGCTTAATTTATTCAGTATTTCATTGATAAAAAATATGCATGGTTTGTTTGTAATTTTTTTTTTTTGGGAGTTGCTTTATTATTTACCTTGCTAATAATATGCAAGGTTTATATTTTAAAAAGTGGATTTTTCTGAACTTAAACTTCAATTTATTTATCTAAACTGTTGGGATCAGGAGGGATATACTCATCTGGGTCAGTCAGGAACTTCTCAGTTTTTGCTCATGTGGAGAAGAAACTACTTAAAACTCTTCAAGAGAAGCCGGCCTGTTGGCAGAAGTCAACAGGCCTTCCGTTCCACTAGAGGAGTGTTCGGCATTTTGTTCCCTAATTTGGTTTATTTGATCAATTAATATATTATAATGTATTAGGTTATATTGTATTACTTTACCTTCTTATAACAAATGATCGAGATACGCTGCAGTTTCTTTCACCAATGCAATGCTCTATGTACCAACAGGTAGGAAAAAGGATATTAATTGAGACCTGTGGTGGTATTCTGAATCTTTTATATCCCCTAAAGAGTGGATCATTTGGGAATTTTTTATTTTTTGTATGCATCTTAGCTTTGCTTTATCTTTGCCCACACTGATTATTAAACGTCAAAAAAATACGAACAAGTGAAACTAAATACGAACATTTTCATTTAGACCATTATTGCGACCTTAAGCATTACCTTAAACTCTAAATTAGGTTGGATTGACCAAACCGTATTCGTTTTCCAAATAATTTTATTCATCGTTTGACGTCTAATCATAAGTGTGGCCGTTTTATGAAGTAAGGTGACGTCGCATTTAAAAAATATAAATCCCCAAATTAACCACTCTTTAGGGGGTAGAGAAGATTCAGAATACCACCCCTGGACTTGAAGGGTGAGAACCATTCACGGAGACCCGTCACAAAAGATCTTCACAGGTCACACTGACGTCCCAAGCTTAAAGCACAGCACTGACCCTCACCTCTAAAAATAAGAATAAGTTACTTTACGGAGCCATTTTTAAAATATGATATTAATGACACAATTCATAAATGTGTCTGTCTTAAAAAGAAAAAAATACATCTTCTTAAAGTAATAAATTCTCGTTAAACACAATTTAAAATAACAGATTTTCTACCCCATTTCAATTAGTTTAATCGTTTCCTTGAACTAAAGTCCGTAGAAGCAGTTAACCTAAAATATACTTGTCTGGCGTTATTAACCCTTGAACGAAGATATATGACGCTAAAATTAAGATAAACCGCCTTTTAATTTTCTGCCTCTTCATGTCCCTTACCTGCGTTATGGACCAGATAATTGCCTACAGATTTCGTATTTTTTCTACCATTGATCATTTGCATGATGTGGCCCTTAAGTCTTGTCTGGGTATAAAATAGCATGAGACTACATAAGATACAAGACTTAAAATATCTATCATATTTTTAGCGCCAAATTTGAAAATTTGAATTTGTATAAATTTAAATTATTATAAAAGAAACAATATTTATAAAAGTCTATTACCCATGGTTGAGGTCCCGGATTCAGTTCCTGAAGGTCGAAATGAAATATCGAAAAAAGTGGTTTTACACAGCAATATTTTTAAGTAACAGCTTTTGCTTTTTTTAAGGATGATTTACGATGATCGGTTTACGCTGCATTTGGTGTAATAAAGTGCCCAATGTACCATAGAATGAAGACGTAATTATGATTATTACGCTTTGTAAAATCACTACAAAACAGTAATAAAGTTGTTTATAATAGTACAGACACATAACACAATGCAAAATGTAATCAGTTACTTGTAAAATTGATTTTTCTTTTTATATGTGAAATGAAATATTGTTATTCTAATGATTTATTTCTTAATAATCTTTATACGCCCAGACTGCTTTTACATGATATGTATGAAATTAAAATTAAAATGTTATGTGGTATAAGAAGTAAGTATGTATATACACACTTATACGAGTATGATAAACAACAAAAAGAATCAGACAAAAAAGTATTAAATGACACAATTTTATATATTGAAAAGTTATCACAGACTTTTTCCTAAAACTGTATGTATAATTATATATATATACAGTTTTATATATTGAAAAGTCTGTGTGATTTTTATAGCATTCAAATAATGAAAATCATTTTCATTTTATCGCTTACAGAGTTATTACTCTAAAAACCGACTGTAAAAAACCAATATCAATTGATTGTGGTTATGCAGAAAGCAGCCAGTCCACAAATTTGAAAAAAATAAAATATTGGTGTTATCGGGTGCAGTAAGGTTGATTCTATATTCTGCTAAAAACAGCCAGACCGCTTTCATACAAAAAACTGTAATAATCACCTTCTGAAAATAGCGTTGATAAAAAAAACAGTATATCTCAATTTGTAGAAAACACTCAAAACATTAAAATACAGTACATTAACAATCATTAAGCGTGGTTAAATGCATTATTTGATTTTCGTTTGAATATGTTTAAAAACTAATGAATTCATTGTTTGTCAATTCAGTCAAAGTCAAAAACATTCCAACTGTTTTGTAGATTTGATTACTCACTCTTTTTATAAAAGTGCGATTATCTTAGCTACACTTTTCTATAGCTGGCTCTTTTCTGCATAACTACGTTCAATTTCTCCACAATTGTTTTCGAGGCAGTGCAGTTTGATGATTGGAATTTTTAAAAAATGATTATGTTTATTTTAATACTTATCCTTGTGTCTATCCACTCAAATACTTAAATTTTCGGGGGCATTTTTAACGAGTATAGTAACTCTCAATTAAAAAATATCACGTCATGTTGGTGTTAACAGTAAGCGGACTATAAAATGAAATGTATGAATATTAATCCATTTTGCACAAGGTAGAAATATTTTAACAAAGAAAAAGAGCATAGAAATGGACTTACCTTTATAGTAATGATGTTACTTAATTTATTCAACAAATTTTGACCATAAATTTTCACCACGAAGCGTGATTCCAAGAATTTTTATGTACTGTAAAATTTTGTATGTTATGTTCCAGATCCAAATTGACGCCTTTTGTAAAAGAAAATTCTTGAGGTGAGCAAGTTGCCATAAGGATAGGTTAAGAGAAAGATAGGAATGGATGGTAATCGGCCGAATCGAAAAATGCTGTTTTGTAGATACTTAAAAGGTAGAGTGGGATCTGACCTCGGACCTCTGATCCGTGAGTCCGCAACACTAACCACATAATCGTTATCGTTATTTTTTTGTCTGCACCCTATGGCGTACAAAAACTGCATTGCTGAGCCAAAACAACTCACCTGTTACAGTTTACGCTTCAAGTGCCAGTCCAGAAACTATTTGTAGTGGTATCTGTTTCGTGTACTTTTTATAGTTGTAAAGAATAATTATATTACCTACAAGGTGGCGTGTCTAAAATAAAATATTTCAAATAAATTGTTTTGTCTGAAGTTTTATTGACAAGTTCATTGACTATAGTAAAATATAAATACGACGAATAAATACCTAACAATAATTCTTAAGCCTAACCGTCAAAATTGGAATACTTTTACGCTTAACGTTATAAGTGAGTAGCAACATGGTTTTAAAATTAATCAAAATCAATGTTGGTCAGGGAGTGTGTAAATTTAGTTTATCAGCCGTGTTGCGTCTCTGTGTTGGCAGGCCTGGCATCTTGAGTTTAATGTGTTCAGTGTTGCGAGTACCCATATATGAAATATTGCAATTTAAAACTACCTTTAAGATCAATATTTTATGTCCCTCTTCCCAGGAGTCAAACCAGGGGCCTCAAATTTGGTAGGCAAATAAACCAACTACTACACTGCAAAGTGTACTTATCTTTATTCAGTTTTCTTTTTTAGGATTTTTATCTGAGAATATCAATCAGCCAAAAACGATCGTCCAGGATTTTCGTTCTAAATACTTAAAACACTGAATTGTATTTTTCGTTTGCCTGGACAAAACCACTCGGTCCTAATTTGAATAAAGGTATACGGTCAGAGGGTATGAACAATAAAAAATGCATCAAAGCATTCAACAAAAAGTATGAAAAAATTGCACTCCTAAGTCACGAAACAAGATTAATTATATAGATAAGAAATAATGAAACTTCCATTTGAAATCCACACGCTGCTTTGCGATGGTTAATTGAGATGTTCCAGAACGTGTATCAGTTATTTTAAGCAACAATGTTTTGAATTATCTAAATGTTTGAAGACTAGTTTTAGAAAAAAAAAAAAAAAAGATTTATATTACTACACTAAAACCGGTCTACGACAGGCACATGGAGTAATCATCAAGACATAAAAATTCCATTTTAATTTCATTCTAAATTCCATGCTGTATGAAATTTATTTAAATAAAAAAATAATTATTTTACGAAACATTTTAACAGATTAAAACAAAACATACAGGAAAACATAAGCCAATTATAAAACCAACTTAACCTTTTCAATCCGGGTGTTCATTCAAATATACGAGAATCGCTAGATCTTTTTACTCTAGAACGTACCGAAATTCAAAAGCCGCGAGTTTATTTTTTAACTACTGGAACCCCTTTATTAAGGGAGACGTATTCGTCTATGTTTTTTTTTGTTTGCGTCGGTAATAAGCATAACACAGAAAGTTCGTTTTTAACTTTGGCAGCTGGCTTCTGTCTGGTTTGTTTGTTTTAAAACAAATTCCCGTCGTCTTGGTAAATTATATGTAAAGCAAGTTATAAACATATATCGCTAAACTTAAATAAACTTCTTTAAATCAACATATACTGAAAAATAATAAAATAGTTAAATGAATTTTGTGGGTTGATTATCAGCTTGGAACCCATCAATTATACAAAAATAATGAAAAGATAAGAAAGTGAAAAATACTAAAAAAATCAAAAAAATACTTTAGGACAAACTCATCAAAAAATATTTTTTCTATCGGCAGAAATTAATTCATGTTAGAAAGGGTTAAAATTTAAAAAAATAAATCATATCAAATCGAAAATAATGTAAATTTATAATTGTTTTAGCGATGTTTTTCTATTAATGAATTTTTATTCCTTGTCCAAAAAGTAGATAAATAAATCATCAACATTGAATTAAGAACGCTTTTTAGAGAATAAGTAAATCTAATATATTTGAAACAATCCGTAGTATGTTATAACAAAATAAATTGTCTTACTTAAATTACAAATTGAAAGGATTATTTTTAAGTTGTTTATCTCTAGAATCACTTTGTAAAGCGCCCTTGAGGTATTAAATTACGAAAATGACGCTATCTAAGTTATCCACAATAAAAACATATTGTTGACACCCGTTACTTGGAGGATTCACGATCAACTCTCGAAGCTCTCGGCTTGTGCGTTTTTAGTATTTATCTCCCTGAATCTTAGCTCGTGGGTTGCAATTTGTTTACAAAGCTGCCTACATCGTAAGGGCTGTAGCCGGCAAAGCCTTTACTTCCCTTAGTGGGAAGGGTGGCTTAAGTAGAGTTTCCTTACCAAGACATGCGAACGATAAGACTACACGGGGTAGTTTACGTGTTTTAATGTTAATACAATATTAATTTTGCCTTGCTTTTCTACATCTTTTCCTACACCTTTTTTCACAGTCAAACGGACCTACATGGAAAACAACTCTGATTGACGTACAACTTGCTGTAGCAGGTTTGAAATCAAGTAAATTTAATACGATTCATTGAAATGTTTATTTAAAAAAAACAAGTTGTGAAAAATAGTAAATGTACAAAAAATAATACTTTGAGTAAACTTCGATGTCCGCCCACTTTCCTATCTGAGACATTGTTTCAATTTATGAAGGTGCTGGACATTAGACATTATTTTTAAAGAGTCGTTGACACATTTTTGGTCATGTGGTCACAAGAGGTGATCTCAGCAGAATGCTCGTACGAGGTTTTTCAGTAATTTGAATTATTAAATACCAAAAAAACCTACGACTTTTGCTCAATAAATTTCTCTTTTGTGGCCCCAGGAGTGTTCAATGTCCTAACAAACATATTAAGTTCTTCAAAACGAAAGCCATTTTCAGCAGCAAGTTTGGATTTTGTCTGAGGGAAGAGACTATTGCAAGAGACTGCTGCGAGAGATTGCATAGTTAAACAGTATTAAGCATGTTGTTCAGATATTTATTGAAATATATGGTTATGTTATTAGCAATCATTGAAATAACATACGTAGTATGTTAAATTTTTAATTTTCTTGATTTTTCCTATATAGGGCGTAAAAACTTTTTTAAAAATTTTAAGCAAAATTACAATTGTGCAGGTATTATATGTTTTTTTCTTGCGACGTCGGATAACTTTTCTTCATAGGTTTGAAATATGCATATTTTGAATTACTTTAAAATGAGACGTTTCGCGCACTTTGGGACAAACATCACGAATTACGCAACCACGCAATATTTATAAGGAAGTAACTCGGCGGGCATGATGATGTGTGATGTTAGACGTCGAGACGCCAACTGCGGGCCGTTTTGTGTGGTCGTTTCTAAAACCAAAAATCTTCATTCGTAAAATGAAGACATATTTTTTATGCATCATCAGAATTGTAAAAATGCGTTCTAAATATATATTATATTTTCAACGCTATATCCGATTTGCAAAAATACACGATTTTCAGGATATATACTTTTTTGAATAATTCTAGAGTTGAGGTCGGCTTTTTCTCAATGATTATATCAATACAATAAATGCACGTTGGATCATGTTCCCTGGCAAGGGTCGTTCCTGGTTGTGTTACTAAAAGCAGTGTGTTTATATTTAACGAACTGAACTCGGCAATGATTTGCTTTGCAAGATTTGAGTTCATACTCGTTTATAAATTAAATAAACACAGTCGTAAGTTTGATATTAATAATCGTATTTACTCAAAATTAGATATGTACGTATGCTTTATTATTTTCTGTGTTTCGGTTTATATAAATTGTGAGGACAGTAAATTTTGATATATATATATTTGAACATTGTTTTTTGTTACTGCTTTGTAGATGCCTCCCTAATACTGTGTAAAAAGGGCAGTTGCATGTTTTGTTAAAATACCTTTTGTTAAAATATACAAAATTGAGATTCCATTGTCCCGTTTTCCAATGCCCAAACGCTCAGTCCTGACCTGCGCGTAGTACATTTTTTTTTAACCACCCTGTCAGCCGGATTTTGACGTGGACTTCATATTTAATTTGAATCCCAAATGCCTGATTGTGCATGATTGCATGTAAAAACTGTTCGAGTGAAAGAAAAAAAAAATGGTATAACTTTTCGTTGATAGATAGGAACCTAGGTACTTGTTTATGATTAAATTTAAATCTAAAAATAATTAATATTAAAATATTGATCCTTTTCTATATTTGCATTCCAAAACATAGAATAATTCATTTTTAAATATAGAATTCTTTTTGCAAATGTCAAACACTACTCATCTTACGAACATATATGTACTTTTATTTGGGAATGAGATTATCACAAGTGAACGAAATGTCAGTTAATATTATTTTAGTATTTTTTTAAAACTAGTAAAAAAATAAATGGGTAGAAATTATAAAGAAATTAAGAAAACAATCTGAAAAAAAAGGAAGTTTTTGAATTTTTACAAACATACGTTTTTTTAAACATAAAAAGAGTTCATCCTTCCAATATTTAAAAAAATGCTTTCTTGGCAAATCCAGCCCTGATGTTTGATAAAAAAACATTTGTGCTCCTTACTTATTTTTTATTTGATAAATTGAAGATTTTTGAATTAAATTAAGAGTTATAAATATGCTTATGGCAAAGCTCCACATTTCGCTGGAAACCGCACGTAAATCGGTGTAGTAGTTATTCAGTCTATTAAAGACACACAAACAAACATTGCCTTTTAAATATAGGTGGAAGATAAATAAACTGATCAAGTATGTCGTTATAAAAAAATATAAATCTAATAAGAATAAATAAGACTCTGCTTAGTGATCAATTTGACTCAAAAGCCTTTGCCAATTAATTAATTATCATCTTACCAAATCACCTCACACAATTTTTATTTAAGTCATGAAACATATTTCTTAAGATGGTATTCCAAATTTCAAAAAAAAAACTTTTTAATAAATTATTTAAAATTTAATTTTGAGCCCATTTTAAAGTAACAAATCCATTAGACCAATATATCATAATGCTTTTCGTAAGTTACCTAGATATTGAATTACGAAAACAACATATTTTGCTGTGCATTGTTAGGATTAAAAAATGGTAATTGATTATTTTATTACATTTATCTATTATTTTTGTAAAATGGGGAAATATTATATAAATTTAAAAGACTATTCATCTTTCCAAAGGGCATTCGTTAAATAGGCTCTTAATAAAATGAAATACTCTTGGCAAGGTACTATAAAGCAAACGTCCAAGAGGCACAAAAAAGGTTTCATTGAATCTTATTCATAAAACGAATTCAATTCGATATATTGGTTATTGCTTAGAAAAGTCGTTAGCCTTAGAAAAATAATAAATAGGGTAAGTCCCAAATGTTTTGATTCAATTAAGTGTATTACGTCATATAATAATACTCTGTAAATACGCAGTGAAAATTGTTTTCTTCAATATTGGTTGGCTAAGAAAAGGATATGAATTTAACCAGTTCAGTTGTTCAAACCATAATGGGTTTTTATAAACAAAAAAAAAATTCAGTTAAGAATTTATTAAAAACCTATATTAAATGTGACGCTTCGAATGATGCAGATGAGGATGGGTCATAATCTGACATTTAAAGTAAAATGTCAATAAAACACATTTATTTCTACAAATCCTTCATAAAATGTTGATTGTTATTAACTTCAATTGATTCAGGAAACATATCACAAAAAAATAGAAAAATAATCAATAAAAACAAATGATATTATTCAATAAAAAACGGTAGTAATTATCCCGTCTTACGTCACTGGTGGGGAAAAACCTACTGCGGTCCGCAACTAGGACACATAAGGATGACGTCTCTGTCTTTGTCGTCTACTTCAGCGCATGGACAGTGTGCCCAACTCTGGCATATTTGACATGCTATCCAGCCTTCATTTGACTCAAGGCATGACCCACTACAAAACAGACCGTATAATCTTGACCACTAATAGAATACACTACATCACTATTAAACACATCTTGATCGTTTTTATAGCTGCGTGCGTTTTTTTATTTATTTTTTAAAGAACATAAACATGTTCATATATTAACAAAATTGTTTGCGTTCATGTTATGATGAGAATAGATCAAACATACGAAGTGGTGTGGTACAGCAAAATATTTGTTCTTATCTATCTGTTCCATGTGCATTTCATGGGCAATGCCTGTTCTAAGAAACTGATATTTAGCTGCATTTCCTTTTTGTAAAAAAACAACAAAAAAAAAGATGATTTTATAAATAATTATTATTTTCCGAAATACGTACATACTGACCTTACTTGATGAATTGAATTTATTTTAATAAAATTGTTATTAATAATAGAGGTAATTTTTTTAAGCGTCGCTTCTGGTTATGTTATATTACGTGAAATGAGTTTTCAATATGCGTGTAATATTCGATAAACGGATTTCTTTATTGGTTATTCTATATTTGATGACGTAAATATCAACATTATTCTAGAAATATATGAATAGTATTTTATATTACAAGTAGTTAGTGCGGGCGGAGTAAGATATTGAATGGTTATGGTGAATTTACTAGATCTTTCGAAACAATTAAAATGAGATTGGACGGTTTTAAATATTTAAAATGCTGGCTAAATGAAAATTAAACCCATATTCTGAAATAAAGACCAGAATAGAAATTGTAAGATCAACCTTCTATAAAATGCAAAAACTCCTGTATAACCGAGATCAGAGACTAAGCGCAAGATGGAGAGCGATAAAATCTTATGTATTGCTAGTGTTGCTGTGTGGAGTAGTGAGTTGGACTCTTAGAGTTTCAACGATGAACAAAATTGAGGCCTTTGAACTTTGGCTGTGCAGAAGAATGATACAAACCTCATGGATTGATCGAGTCTCCAATGAAGCGATTTTAAGCATTATGAACAAAGAGAGAGTTACTGACCACTGCCAAAAGATAAAAAGCCTCATACTTTGGACGGCATTATTCTTGTTTGCATCTTCTTATTCCTTTTTAAGTCCATGCACAAATAAAAATTCGAGTGAGCACATCATGTCAACTACGTCAGTAATTTAACCCGAGACCTCTAACATAGTAGGCAAACGCGCTGACCATTACACCACAAAGCCCATATCTTACCTTCAATCAACTTACCTTAATTTAACAGATATATAATACACTCTGCTTTTGGTTTAATCATAAAGTACCATATGCACCATCGGGTGGCGATAAGGGTTTGATGAATTCTAAATTTAATATTTATTTGTAGTATATGTAGGTTTAGGCTTAGCTGTAAGGAGTAATTTAAAAAAAAAAAGTTTATGCGATTTGACGTGAATCACAAAAAACCCTCTCGGGAGAAATTACGTTTCAAGCAAATGTCGAGTTTAGAAAAAATAGTATTCCATAAGAAGTTAAGTAAAATAATGACATAATGACAATTTTGATAATCTTAACAATTGAATTGCCATTCATATCGTAACACTTAATTATACATTTTTATGAGAAAAAAAAACGTTGTTATTAGTAGTGGAGAGCACTCCTCCGGGAGAAAATTCCTGAGTTTTATATCACCCCTCGATGGGAGGAGTGCTCTCCTGAAACTTGAGTAGTATTCTTGTAAAATAATAAAATTAATTACAATTTTTTTTCTTCGAAAAAAAATTTTTTTTTTCATGGTTATTTCCTGTTTCACATTTTATTTTTGAGTCGGCGTTCATTTTTCCAAATTGCATTTAGGTTACTAACTTAACAATATTAATGCCTATGTAAGATTAATAATTTTAATACACTAAGGCGGCCTTCGTGAATAAGTGGTGAAGAGATTTGACTCATACATGGAAGGTTCTGGGTTCAATTCCTAGTGAGAACACATAAATTACATGTTATTTTTCTTCAACTTGGGTGCACTGTGCTGTAATTCACCATTGTAAACAATTGAGCCTTGAGGCCTGTTGTTGTGCCATTTTTTTATATTTAAAAATGACTTAATTCATGTTTTGAGAAACGTACAAAAATTTAAATTAATAAAAATCAAACCATTTACTGATTTCGGAAAACGTATTTTTATATTATTTATTGTTTCAGACTTTTCTTTGTGGAAAAACATTTTAACTTAAAAAAAAAAATGCTTTGTAAATTTGCCACACAAGAGTTAAAAACATTATAACACGAATAGTTTCGGGTAATCAGTACTAACCCCCTTCCACCCGACCCTATCAGTACCCTAAGTATTAATCTGTGTTTGTATTTTAGTTTAGTTTATATTTACACCTGAGGATGAGTAACACTGACTATCCGAAACTAGTCGTGTTATAATGTATGTAACTCTTGTGTGGTAAATTTACAGTGTTTTATTTCAAATAAATTCAAACGTATTTTTATTTGTTGAAAAATAATTGATAACGTACTGTTTTGCCTTATTGGATCATTTTTTAACTATCGTAAAAACCGGTTAGAAATCCAATTGGGCCATTTAACATGCATTGTCTAAATTCGAACTTCTACAACTAATAGTAAATCCACACCACATGGTAAAATCAAGGTGGATAAATATTCATTTCAAAATATTATATTTATTTATTTACTCTCTACTCTCAGGTAAAAATCCTGAAATTGAGTGGAGATTAGTAAGCTTTATGGCGTATTCAATACGTTTGTTTGCCATTAAATCAATATGTAAAAATAAAAAAAAATATAATTAATTGAAAATCATGCATATTAGATAATTTTATCGTGGCAAAAAGATTTGGCCGATGCGAATGGCTAATCTGTTTTCTGTCAAATTTTTAATCCATAAAATACAAGTTTTAGAAACTTGGGTATTCCGATGATTAAAGATGGCGTCTTATCACGTGAAAGTTCAATAAGCTTCGAAACTCATTAAGTTGATAAGCGATTTTGACAAAGATATTGTTTTTCAGAAAATCCTTGTAAATCTTAAGTCATTCGACGCCACATTAAAAATTCATTTCATGAATTTCAACAAGAAACATAATTACATGATATTACAAATTCATTAATCTGTCTTCAATATAAATTTCCTTGTCTGGATAATTTATTTACGTAATCACTTCAGATTGATGACCTTTATTACGCTCTTGGTTTTAAATAAACAGCCTACCATAGAAAAGGTTTTCGATCTTAGAAATAAAATAATATTTACAAACGACGAAAAAATCGAATAAAGATACAACAATAAGAATGGAGAATACTTTTAAAAAAGGAAAATAGAAGCCTTGGTATTTAATGGGAATTCGATCTGTCATTGGCTGGTTTTAGTGGCCAGTTTATTAACTGTGTAACATTCACCATTTTGCCTACGCGTGCACATCCATATTTCTTCAACTCTCTAATTTTTAAAATATATTATTTTCAATATTTTAAGTTTGTCCAAATTTTTGTAGACAAGGTCTGGATTTCTGGACTGGACTGGACAATAATTCAATTAGATGAATCTTACCCGCATAAATAAAGGTTTCAGCTCTTTAACTTCACAAACATCAACAGGTGAAAGAATTGAAGGAATATAGATGTTCGAATAAAGGCAGAATGGTGAATGTTACACAGTGTGTAAAGTGGCCACTTAAACCAGCCATTGACAGGTCATAAGCCCTGTAGATGCCTAGACTTCTATATTACCTTTTTTTAAAACATATTTTACTTTTTTTTTTGATTTTTTTTTTTTTGCTCCACAACAGGCCAGGAGGCCCAATTTACAGTGGTGAATTACATCACAGAGCACCCAGGCTTGAGAATAATCATTTTAATTTTTGTGTTCTCACCGGGAATCGAACCCGGAACCTTCCGTGCGCGAGTCGTCTTGACCACTACACCACGAAGGCCACCCGTGCTTTTCTTAAATGTTCTTCATCTCTGTTGTAGTATGTTAATATATTATTTTAAAAACATAACCCACTAAACCTTTATTTTAGAGGATTGTCATCAGGAAGAAAGGGGAGGATATAGAAAGAAGTAATGAAAAATACACCATAACACTCAGATCAATTGAGAAAAGAAAACAAATTCTTGTAACTGGTGGAAATTGAATCCACGCCGCCAGTTTCACAATCTGTTGCTTTTTGTGAAGTTAAAAAACAGAAATTTTTATTGATGTGGATGACATTGATCTCACTAATTACTACTGAATTGTTTTACCTACTAGAAAACGTCTTAATTTTTTTTTTAAATTACTTCTTCGTACGTTAAACCACTTTTAAAAAAAGATTCTTGAGGTTTTTGGTTCAATTCCTGGCAGGGTGGATCTAAAATGTTTGTTTTAAAGATAGTCTTAAACAAAACATTTCATCATTCACGTACCAGCACCAGAAGCATAGGTCTGGTTACCTTAATTACAATGTAAATAAATGACCAAGATTCGTTGCAACTGGAATGTCAATGCAGTACCCTATGCACTACCAGGTTCGGAAATGGAAATGACGATGAAATGATTGCATCGAATTTAAAAGTGTAATCATGTAATAAATAAAGTATTGTCCTTGGTTTTAAATACTACAATTATTTAACTCGTCTCCTAGAAAGTTCCAATGGAAAGCTTTTCTAGATCATCACCGAAGCGTGATCTCCACACTGGAGTTACTTTGAATTTATGCATCAGAGCAAGTGTCGGAGTAGCCTTCCCTAATCCGTTTAGACTTTCTAACCCCCTGGTACCATTCCTCCCCAAACCGGGAATAAATTAAATCCTGTTTCTATTTATCCGAATCTCCAACCCTTATCGTGCTCAGTTTTTCAAAAATGGGTTCAATAATCAAACATAAATAATTGATTTGAGCGACATTATTGAAGGGTGGTTAATTTTATTAATCTTCTACTGTAACGCCATATAAAGGGTAAACTTATTTATAAATTTATTTTTTGTTAACATTTGTATGGCTGTGTCACATAAGTCGACAAAGGACACAAGACTTGATATACCTCTCTCATTTTTTAAAATGATGAATTCGTATTTTTTAAATCTTCAATTGGACATTTTCACACCCGATTTGGAAAGTAAAATTTGTAAAACTATGCTAAATGTTAATACAAAAAATATTTGAGTGAGTACGAAGTTAGAAGTCATAACATGGAAGACAAAGACGCTGTTTTAAAACAGTTACAATATTAAAAAAATAAAGGTAGATTGGTTAGTGAGAACTGCATCAACAAAGTTTCTTAAGATCTCAACGTGGGCATGCGTGAATTCAATACTGAACGAACGCAATATATGTTCAATAGACTAAGGTAGTTTATTTTTCCAGAATTACATGAAACTTAGTGAATTTTAATTGTTCGCGTATAAATACGAACACGAAATGTTATCTATGGGCTTGTCACATTTTTTTAATGAATGAACATTTAACCCATTACAGATCGCTACGATTTTTTTCTTTAATATAGTTCTTAATTTAAATTCGTATTGGTTTTTGTTAGTGCCACACCAGAGTACTGTTTCTTTCGCCTTGCATAATATATAAAGATAGCACAAGGTCTATAGTTTCTCTCTATTTCATTTTTTCTCGAAGTCTTTGGTCCTCACAGAGCGCACTGTGCTTATTAAAATAAACATTTCATGCAGTCCACTGTTTATACAGATCTTTTATTTAGTAAAGATCGACCGCCATAATTTTATTGAATTGACTGTATCACCAGCACACATGTTTTCAACACTTCTTTTACTCAAAATTTGAAGATTAAATGACGTTTTCAAATGCATGCACATATACATTTTTTGAGTAATTTTGCAAATTAAATTAATTAAATATTTATGTCGGGTTCCACTGAAAGATTGTTCATATACTATAAACTTATGAAGAAAATAAATCTGAAATACATTTTACTTTTATAATACCGAAATTGGAAATGAAAATGATTACCGTTCCATGATCGATAATTTTCGTGATTTAATTGAAGCAGGTCAAAAAATGGACGCTCGTTTAAATACTAACCCCTTGCTACCCTGTTTCATGGAGTTTGACTTACCGCCACCTATAAATCAGAAAGTTCTCTCAGTCTGTTAAAAGTTGTGAACTCACACCAGCTTCGGTAGGATCCGAAGGTTTAGATTAGAAAAGTTTAGCACCGCTAATTGCCGACTGCAAGGAACGTATCTGAGCTGGTAGGAAGTAGCAGGTAAAAGGTGGCACAGGTAAAAGTAACGCGAAGAGATAGTGACGCGTCTGAACGTGCTCGAAGGAACTTTGTTTGTTGCTCGGAGGGATGCAACATCCCTGCGTTTAACAAATCCTCCTTGTTTCAGTCAGGTTTTTTTTCAGGTCAGGGACAACTTGAATTTTATTACAAAAATAGTTACTTATCAGAAAACAATAAACGGTTTTTTTATTGTACACGGCTTATTACCTGCTATTAAATAACAAACAAACAAACCATCATGCCGTTTCTCCGTAAGGGTAAGTAGAGAGAATAGAATGCCACATTACACTGTATTTGCATACAGACCTGACTTCCTCTACATTCAGTCATCTTCTCATGATTTTTCCAACTTTTGACATGTCTTTCTTTAGGTATAACTACTTAAATACATAAATTTGGTCTTAACATGTCTATCCCGATCTTGATTTCGACATCTTAATAGTGGAGCTTAATTATTTGTAAATATGTATTTTAACTATCGCTAATCGAAGCATACAATTATTTAATATTATGTTTATAAAATTACATATTCTACCGTATAGATGTGTTACTTTTATTACTTTATTAAATTCTTTTGCATTTTTTTAAAACTATAAATTAATTACCAATTTAATTACCAAATAACTATTAATTATTGATATCCTATTGCCACGTTCTATTAACAAACTTTTCTGCTTTCCATTTTTTGACAAGTATAAATTTTCATTATTTTTATATTTTTTATAATTATTTTGTATATTGTTTTGATTATTTTGTGTATTAATTAATATCTTATTTCTGTTTTTTTATTTATAAATAAAAGAGTCCTGACTTAACACGGAATTTCGAAAGTCGGGACATAAAAAAAATATAATTTTAAAATTGTGTTTTTCGTGCATTAAATAAATAAAAAAAATTGCACCTTTCAAACCATGTTTTACCACACATTTACGTTAGATATTGTATTTTGACAGCATTCACACTAGTTTCATCATTGTTTTTCCAATTCCATACTTCGCTCTCATGCATAAGAGCCGGCACTAGAACTCAATTGCTATAATATGCTAGTTTTGCATCCTGCAACAAACATTTGTTTGCCAAGGTAGATTTAAGTGCACTCACCCTTATTTGTGAAATACAAAGTTACCTAAATTAATTATACCTGTATACATGCGTGCTTGTACGTGGTGATATGTATATTTATATACATTTATACACATATTTTGACCAATTTCCCACCAGGAACGTCAGTAAATAATAGTACGAACAACACACGGCATTATAACCCAGAAAAACTTATTTTGCAATTTTCCACCAGTATATTTTTTTTGGTTGAAAATATTTCTTTAAGCAATCAGCCAAAGCTCGTAAAATTTTGAACTAAAAAAATGGTAATTAACTACCTACTAGAGATGGTAAGAAAAAAAAATATTTTTAAACCGTTATTCTTTCAAAACAGCTGAAAAGTTTCATGAAAAAAAAACCATCACTCTAAAGAAACAGCTCAACATGTTTTGATTGGTTTTTCGTTACGAGCAACAGTTTAATTCAGCAGTAGATTTTTTTCTTACGCTGCTTAAAACTGTTATTTAGAAACCGTTTTACGAAACAGTTTGTTTTGGAAAATGTTAACTGTTACTGCAACTTTTTTTTATTATTTATTATATTTAGCTTACTACCTCCCATCATCCTCTGTACTTTTTTCATAAATTCTCAAACCAAAAAACATTTAATAATTTAATCAGCGCACGTTTGTACGAATCAGTTGATGTGCTTATTAAATGCATGTCGTGTTAGTTTTTTGCAAAAAACATGTGTGCATGTTGGTTTAATTGATGTCCTGACGAAGAGACGGGTACGTCTCGAAACCGGTAGACATAGAAAAGTCAGTAAGTGGTTACATACAAATATTTAATAACATTCATTTAAATGTTTGACCACAAAGTTGCTTTAAATATTAATATTATTTATTTTTAAAAAGGATTTATATTTATATAAGTAAACATTACTAACAAGCCACAAAACGTGGCTTGGTGAGGTTTTTGTATATATATAAGGTGTATCTCTTTTTTACGTATCTTAATTTTTATTCAAGTGTATTTTTACAATTCAATAAATAAATAAAAAATAAAGTCACAGTGAAAGGATTGTAAGTAGGTAGGTACGTTTGAAAATTTCAACACCAAAGGTTAGCATCACTACTTTCGCAAGTATGACAAAAGAACAGAATCCAAAAAATTAGAAGTTGCGTATTGAAACAAGCAAAGTATCACGATGTTTTCCTTTCTAAATAATATTTAGGTAATCAGCGCCAGAGACAGTAACTACAAATAGTTGAAAAATTGTAATAAAATTAAATTTAAACCATAAATATATATTTTTTTGTTTTTTTGTGGTATGAGCGACATATTTACATTATATGCAATCTAAGCTTTTGATATTCTGTACCGAGGTGGCGTCAGTGATTAACGCCTTGAATATCTGCCAATTGTCTACGCCAATCCCGGCTTACGGTTCCGTGTTGCCAAGTCTACTACTAGCCCCGGGATTCCCCGTATCGCGGCGTTGCCAGGCGCTGCCAATCTAGATTCCCACACGAGTAGCCAAATTTGCCTGAAAACGGCCAACTTTCACGCGACAGTTTTTTGCTAAATATTTTGAATATCGCCACTTATCTAAAAGAATTGAAAATATTCCAGATCACTAACCTCATTGTTTGACTTAAACCATGAATAAGGTAATATAATATTTTCTCAAACTAGTAAGTTTATTGATGTAATTATTTTATTTATTTAAAAATTGTCTTTGCTGTAATTAACGCATTTTTTCATACCTTAAACTCTATTAGTTTTTTCAAAAATACGTACTCTTATGATTATGAACGTGAAAAAAAAT
The DNA here is from genome assembly GCF_059751315.1 of Micrasema longulum. Taxonomy (NCBI): domain Eukaryota; kingdom Metazoa; phylum Arthropoda; class Insecta; order Trichoptera; family Brachycentridae; genus Micrasema; species Micrasema longulum. Next base: position 428,247 of record NW_028277297.1, read on the forward strand.
AATATTTTTCTGATCTACGTGAAATTCGAAAATGAATGAAACCTATCACTTCAAAGCTACTTATTTTATTGAATTAATAATATTTTTTTATTTATTTCAACATAGAGGGAAAACATTTTTGAGAAAGGAGTATGGAAGTCTAGGCACTTACAGGGCTTATGACCTGTCATTGGCTGGTTTAAGTGGCCACTTTACACACTGTGTAACATTGACCATTCTGCCCATTTTTGAACATCCACATTTCCTCAACTCTTCCATCTGTTGACTTTTGTGAGGTAAAAGAATAATATGAAAAACTTAAACTTTAAATATGAATAACTCCCTAGGAAGGAAATCCATCCAGTCTGCAAGCAGTTGGACATACTCAAACATTGCCAATAATAATTATTACTCTAGGATTGATTGATTGCGTCTGTCTCTCACCCTCGCGCACAGGAATTTGAGCCGTATTATCGTGCTGTCAACGACACATAAGAGTAATTTTCATCTGTTAAAAATTTGTGAATTGCTATCCTAATAATTTAATCCCGTAGGCTAAAACTGTAAAAATGTTTCGTACAACAAAGTACAAATCGAAATTGCTAAAAATTTCAATTGAATCGTTTGAAAGATGTGTTGACCCTTTTTACTGATTACTCTATATTGCACGGGCAATACAGCTAGATATAAATAATCAAACATTTTTTAATATTTTTCTCCATAATTGTATTATAATTACGATTTCTGCTTCTCAATTCATTTTTTGAAATAAGTCACCGAGAATATTTTTTGTCAACTTTATATTTATTATTACATTTTTGATTATAATTCAGATATATTTTTATTTTTTGATAAAGACTCCGAAGGGTATTTTGTTTTTTATCCCAATAATGTTTTATTTTGTTTAAACATATTATGTTTTAACATATTGTGACTTTTTTATTATCATTTTCTATTTTTTCATTTTAATTTTATTTATTCAGATTAAGGTACATTACAAAATATAGATCTTAATTCATACATAAAGAAATAATATAAAAATAATGATTTAAGTAAAAAGTCAGTAAAATATAAACATGATATATTGAGCAATATTTTGAGTTTGTCCAAATTTTTGTAGACAAGGACTAGATTCAACTCCCCGCGGAGCTGTTAACATTAACATATTACAACCGAGAAAAAAATGGCCAAGGTGTAAAGTGGCGACTTAAACCAGCCAATGATAAGCCCTATAGATGCTTAGACTTCTATATTACCTTTTCTAAACTGTTTTTATCTCTGTTGTAATATGTTAATATATTGAGTACAATATGCTAAAAAAGTAAGAGAATCTTGTAACGAAGAACTCCCTCAGAGACGTGAAAATTGTAAATATTCAAAGTAATATTGTTAAACATAGAGATAGCCCTTTCAGGAAGCTTAACTATTAGCGAGTTGGTCCTGTATATTGGAATGTGGAACACTCTATGTTGACGCTGTCTAAGGTAATTATCCGGATCATAAAAGCTAATGCTCCGCATAATTTCAGGGTTGTTAATAATACCACGCAACAATTGAAAGAAATGCGTAGTTAAATACACATTCCTTCTTGTCTTCAAACTCTAGTAAACATGAATGCCTAAGAGAAACTCGGTGGGATAAAGCCATGGATAATATCCGCACTCCCTCACATATAGTTTATTATAGATAACTTATCTAGATTTGTTGCAACGGAGGATTTACAGATTTTCAGGGTTCATGACCTAGGGGGGAAATCCAGCGTGTCTGCAAACATTTGAACACACTCAAAATATTGTTTGACTTTTTTAACGCTAAAATTCACGTAAATTGATTTTGATTAATATTATGGATAACTAATAAAGCGCCCCCGAAATCTTAATTAACCAAGGTCTTCACAATCGATCAATTGAGGCCCACAAAGCCAATTTCATAAGACCATGAGGACAGAATCATTAGTAGGGCTTATTTAATAAGGTCGAGGTAACATGTAGGTGAAATAATTCAATCACGTGAATTTCATCCGCATAAATAAAGGTTTCAGCTCTTTAACTTTACAAACATCAACAGATGAAAGAGCTGAAGGAATATAGATGTTCAAATACGGGCAGAATGGTGAATGTTACACAGTGCGTAAAGTGGTCACTCAAATCAGCCAATGACCGGTCATAATAATATAATACCACTTTCGGACAAAAGGATTTTGAGTATTATTAAACTAAAATCTATGACATACTGCCACTATCTATTCAAATAATTAGTAAAGAGAAAATGTTCAAAAAGGCTATAAAAAAATGAAAAGTAGATCTAGGTTTAAGTAAAATGAATTGTCTTATTCGCCCAAACCAATATTGAATCAACTGCTCCACAAGTGTATAGCTTATGTTAGGCTTTTGGTCTTTCATTGTGCGTTTTGTAGTATAAATAATAAAGATAAACATAAATGTATTATTAACACAAATACGTAGTGTTTAAAACTGTCTGAACATTTCATTAATTATTTCTGTTTATTAAGTTAGTCTTCTTTATTTATTCTCAAATGTAAAAATATTTCATAAAAAGTATATTGTTAAGTGTCTTCAGCACGGGTAACCCCAGTGAGGTTAGATTGAAAAATTACATGTGTGTCGAAATGAATAAATAGAATAAATATTTTACCCTTAAAACTCAATTCTTCATCCGCCTGGACAAAGACAAAGGCGAAAAGATTAACCTTTAAAATACTTTGTGAAACGACTTCCTCGAGTCACTATGTAGTAACCTGAGGTAACCTTAAGTAAACCTTAGGTAACGTGAAGTTTGGAAATGTTCGTCTGATAATCACGATCTCTTTTCATTTTATTTAAATTATATGTGTGTCGTGCTTAGTCATTTAAATAGATTACACCTCTTTCTCTCAAATGAATGTTGTATATATTTGTCTCGGGGTACTTGATATTTCGCTATTTTCGGAGATCCCATTGGATAAAAAATATTTTTAAACGATCTTATAAACCTAAATACGTAATGTATATTTTTGTGTTTAATATTGACAAAAAAATTGTAATATTCACAGTAATTACCGGGATATTAATTGGTTCATTGCAATTTGCAATGCCGGTTTGAACGGCAGAGCTAAAATTCAATGGAATTTAATTCTGTCTTTTATACATAATGTGTATATTATTATGAAAATACGTAGGTGTAAATATCTCATTATCCAGCAAATGACAGGCGTATTATGAAATTGTGTTACCATAATAATATCACACCCAACAGTCCCATAAATATCCACAAATTCCCTAACTACAAACATTCCCACATAGTAATGGGAAGAAGGACCGAGGATAGGAGTGTTGCGGGGAAGGGGGACGGTGAGGGTGGTGGTGGGGGTGGGTGGTGGTGGAAGGGGGAGGGAAAGGGGGTAGAAGTCAAATTATTTGGCTGACTGAATATTAATGTGCTGACTTGTGGTTGCGTGGCTACAACACTGTAACTGTATTCAATGGAATTGGATTTAAAGTAATCAAAAAAGTACCTACACTTGTGATTATATTACGAGTAGCATGTTTGATCCGGTGCTGCAACTGCTTTAAGATGGCACGAAAAAATGCACAGAAAAAAACTCAGATAATTATAAATAACGTCTAAAGATGCGTTTCACGTCGCAAGCTCCGGGCAATGGGGTCACACTCATAACGGTGTGATCACAGCAGATAACGAGAGGATGAAAGGCGAGTTTCTGGCGCCTCCAAACCAGAACCACTCAGCTAAGAGAAGGTAACCCCAACAGAAATATCTACCAGAAAAAGGAACGAGAAACCACTCTGGTCATCTTTTCCCGGAAATCACTATGGCAAGTACATCCAAAAGACAGTTGTCCTAGCCTCGGAGTAGTGCAGGACCAAATAACTATCGCTGTAGTGATCCGCAAGAAGAAGAAAGATGAAAAATTAACATCAATTTAACACGATTTTTGCAGTTATTTCTAATAATATGGATCATGATTATTAATGATACGCAATGCAGATTAATTACTTGTAGTTTTTTTCGCTGAATTAGTTCTAGTAAGAATTATTTACAATAAATGGTTTTAGAGAAAACAGCTAATATTAGTTTGGAGGTTGCCGGCGTGCGGCGGGTAAAGAAAGATCTCGCTTATGTTTTTTTTAAGGCGTTTTGACAGCGCCCTTGGTTGACCAATCTCACATTTTGTGTGATTTTCATGCACAACTTACTAGTCGCAATTGAAACCATGAACTTTTTTTATTAAATATTCAAATTGAAATATATAAAAAACTTTATATCAAAAATGTTTTGAGTTTAATTGAATTGTTGACGTGGACTGGATTCAACCCCTAGGAAGCTTGTCCGCCTCGTGGTGTAGTGGTCAGTGCGTTTGCCTGCCACGCAAATGGTCTTGGGTTCGATTTCCAACATGGCTGATGTGAGTTATGTATTTAAAACGGTGTTTAAACACCAGAATATTTCATAGTTCGTGGACTGGCACCTGGAACGTAAGACTGATCATCTTTCCTTCATGTTATAAAAAATATCAAGATACGCTGCTGTTGGTGTACCAACGCAGTGCCCTGTGCACCATTAGGTGAAGAAAGGGAAAAAAAAGAAGAAAGCTGTTTATATTAACATATTGCAACAGAGATGAAGAACATTTTAGAGAAGGGAATATTTATTTATTTATTTCACATAAAACGTTATATTTTTTTCTTTTCTATATAATCACTGCACTGGGCATAACCTGTGTCGAGGCATTCATTTACATTTTATTGAAATAATGTTCTAGTACATAATAAATAAATAAAATATTTGTTTTAAAACAATGGCTAGATGATAATCTTCTTACGTAAACCATTCTTCTTTATTTTGTATTAATGATAGTTCACTACCAAGCAATACACTTAATCTAGGAATTTACTGTGATAAAACAGATCAACTAATGAAATGGGTAGATTTCATAAAATACCTTGGCTTTTTCATTGATATGAATTTGCGATGGGAGGCTTAGGTCGTCACTAAACTCTAGGTTGAGAAAGCTGTGCCATCTATTCTGCTCTCTTAGAGACATTCTGGGTATTGGCACTCTCAGAAGTGTGTACTTTTCTCTGTTTCAATCCACTGCAACCCATGAAATAGTTGGCTGGGGGGGTTGTGCTTTATTCATTTTTAAGACTCTTATAATTTCACAGAAATTATTATTGAGAATAATATTCTGGCACCTTCCAACATACCCGTCAGAACAGTTGTTCCAATACATGAAGGTGCTGGATAAAAAACAATCGTACCTCAAATAAGCAAATACACACTTCTAGTCGAACAATGAAAAGAGGTCTCAGCAAAATGTCCGTACGAGGTTTTTCCAGAGCACGAATTATGTCATATTATGCCAAAACCCGTACGAAATTACTCAGAGGCATCTCTCATTTGTCGCACCGAGAGTGTTCAATATTTTGAAAGAGCGTAATAAGCTCTCAAGGACAAAAACTGTTTTCAAGAAAGGAGTTAAGGACTGGATTTTCCTTTGTGGGAGGGATTTGAGTAGGAAACTCCTTGATGATTTTCTGAATATTTTAGTTTACTTTTTACCATTTTGATAGGCTATATATATGTATTTTTTTTAAATATGTTTTTTTTGTTTCTGATCCTATATTTGTGGTAATAAACTCATTTTCATTTCATTTTATTTTTGGCACCACAACAGGCCAGGAGGCCCAATTACAGTGGTGAAACATTACATTACAGAACAACCAGGCTTGAGAAAAATCACAGTATAATTTTTGTGTTCTCACCGGAAATCGAACCTGGAACCTTCCGTGCGTGAGTCAAGCGTCTTGACCACTTTACCACGGAGGCCACCGTGTCTGTGTCAACTAATTGCTCCTCCCATCTCAACACATGACATTTAGTCCCATGGATCTGGGATTTATGTCTCAAATAATGTACAATAAACTTATGTATGTAAATAAATATAATAAATAACGGTGTATGGAATAAATAATGTTTCAGCTCTTTAACCTCACAAACATAAACAGATAGAAGAATTGAAGAAATACATATGTTCAAATACAGGCAGAATGGTGAATGTTATACAGTGTGTAAAGTAGATACATAAACCAGCCAACGACAGGTCATAATTCGATAGATGCCTAGACTTCCATATTGTCTGCTCTAAAATTGTCTTCATCTCTGATGTAATATGTTAAAAAATAGATAGCACATAGTCAAACTTATCCCTCTGTAAAGCAAAAAAAAAAATAACACCATATAAGTATTGCACATGACATAAAAGAACAGATGAATCAGTTGAAGAGATAGATGGTCGAGTATTGGCAAAATGGTGAGAATTACGTAACATATTTGTAAATATTTCATTCAGTCTAACCTGACAATGTCCTATTTCCTATTTCTTACTACAGTGTAAAGTGAGTTTATAAAATCTACATCTCAATTATCATTTCAATTATGTTTTTATATTTGTATTATTTTTCTATTGATTTCAATGATACGATTATTCTGTTTTTTTTAATACTACTATATTTTACTATTATACTTTTATTTTGTTGATTTCAATGATGCTGTTATTTTGTATATTTGATATTTAAATATTTATGTCTGATTATCTCATTTAAAATTGTATTCTTTGGAATATTATTATTTATTACTTTTACCTTTTTTTCTGGATTTTTAATATATTGCATCACATGTCATTATATTTGAATCTAATCAATTTAACTATGTATTTTTTATTGTTATTTATTATGGCTTGATACGGACAAAGCTTGAAAAGTCTTAATAAGTTCACCTTTATTTATTTGAGTGTGATTTTGATTGAATAAATAAATAAATGATAAGTCATTAGCAACGTAAATGCTGCTTTTATACGAAATTCACTCAGTGATAAAATTTTCAAGAAATTTGAATATGTATAATGCTACTACTTTGGTATTTCTGAATAAATAAGGCAAAAATAATATTTGCTTCACTCAAACAAAAATAAAATTGTATTTTAAAACTAAAAAAAACCGAGACAGGAAAGAAAATTCAAAAAACTTAAAAAAAAAAAAATCAATTCAAAATTCAAAAATTCAAAACTAACTTTTTCTATCATAAAAGTCCACTAAACTCAATCGACGAAAATCTTTTCATAGCTAATATAAATAGTCCTGTAGGAACGTAATTTAGGAGAATCTACCAGCATCGTTTGGTCCTGAAATGCTAAAAGGAATAAGCTTCCTTTCCACAAAAGACTAGTAATACAATACATCCTGTGTGTAGAGAAAACATATAATAAAGTGTGATAAGAAACAAAAGATATTACGCTTTATCATTTTGCAGGATAATAAAGGATGTCCTCTTTTTCAACCTTCGCTGTTTGTTTTATTTGTAAAAAACAAAAGCAGCTTTTAATGTCAGTTTAAATCCTAAACATTTATTTTAATTGAACGTAAAAAAAATTAAATTATCAACATGGGTTTACAGTCTACACATTATGTTTTTTTTTAATTTGCAACAATAGGAAGAGAAAACATTTTTGAATGGGTATATGGAATATTGTGCATTCACAAAGCTTTTGAGTTATCAGTAGCCTTCATTTGAACCGTTTCGCCTATATTTGAATATCCACATTTCATCAACTCTTCTCTCCGCTGACTTTTGACAACAAAAGCCCTTCACACAAGTTGTCAAACTCACAATGAAAGTTGTAGAGTTAAATAGGACCAAATCAAACCGATAAAAAGACCCACGGTCCTTAAAGGAAGTGATTTCATTATAATTTTTTTTGAAATAAAAGAGCTGAAACTTTTATTACTGTGGGTGCGATTTGTCGGGCTGAATTATTTTACTAACTAAGAAGCATCCAAAAATATACAATAAAAGTTTTAGCCCATGCCTTACCCTGGACCAACAGTATTAATGGCAAACGTACTAACCACTAAACTACGAGGCAGATTTATTGTTTCAGAATTTGAGTATAGGAAAACACTCGTCTAGAGTTCAGGTTCCATTTCACTAAAACTGTATTTTTGATCCATTCAAACTATAGTTGTATAATAAATTAACAAAAAGTCCAATAAATTAATAAAAGTGGAATAAAACAATAAACTTTTATTTTTATTATTATAATTAATAACAGAATAGTTTTATTGGTGTATCCTTACTTAACCTACAGGGGTTTAGTCTCATGAAATTTGGAAAACATTACTGTTTTATCTAATATGGCCCAATTTACACGACACGAATAATATGGGTCGGATGAATATTTATTAAATTTTTTAATTATTTTTGTTTATTCAATGCTTAAAAAACGTAATAACCAAAACATAAATGAGGCCAACTAATCTCCACTCAATTGCCGTTTGGATTTAAACGATACTTTTGAATTGAGCCATGTATTTGAATGCTTAAAAACAATATTTGTTTTTTATGGATTCCAATCAGACCCTTTCCTCAATTTAGACTATTTAAAAAAATTTTACCTGTTTTTTTCTTTTGACTCTAATTTTAGTAATGCTTAAATAATATCAACTAACATTGAAAACATTTTTAAAAATGGCGTTTTTTCATAAAACTCACTCCTGTTGGAGAAGAGCAGAGTTTGACATTTTCAAAAACAATTCTACATTTGAAAATGAATTATTTAAAAAAAAAATTGTTGGCAAAAATTCTTGATGGAAGTTCATTGTTATTTATTATAGAAATAAAAGACGAGTGATACTTTAATCTACAAATTTAGAATATCCAAACTGGTATCTTTATTATGAAATGCAATGTATCAATACAAAACAGAGAGAAGGATAGAAAATTCACAATCAACTAGTCATAATCATATTTTATATATTAATTGAGTTTTATTTTAAAGATGCCAGTCAACATTGTTAAAAATCACTAAGACAAAGACCATAAATATAATAAATCTGGCATATGCCAATTAAATTGTCATGATTGTAATTCAATTAACATTGGAAAAACTAAAAGGAACTTTAATATTAGAGTAAAAGAACACTGAGGGTGCCTAAATAAATAAAAAATCTGAATTCGCAAAAAATCTGATAGAAAATAATGACAATCAAAAGTACTTTATATTGAAAATAAAATATTAAAATAAGACAACTTAGAAATCTTAGAAATTAATAAAGTAATTCAAAATTGGAAAAAAAATAATATGCAATCAAATAAATAATATTCATGTTAGTCTACTCTAGATTAAAAAATATTATGCATCTCAAATTACCACCCATTTTAGATTTTTTATTTTATTTATAAGCTCCATGTGTAGTATGTAGTTAACTATAGTAGATAAAATAAAATAGAAAATAATTCATAAGTTACGTGAAACTTATTTATTTATTTATTTATTAACGGACATTGTCCATGTATACAATTTATAAGGTTTAAATATTACAATAATAGAGTAGTTTAAAACATTTAAAGAAAAAAGAAAGAAGCATTGACAAACATAAGGGACATCGAGACAAGATCTGGACTATTTATTTAGTGTTCGTTTAAATCGTTGTAAACTTAAACCAAAAAAGTTCAGATCCTGTCTTGAGTTAACAATACGACAAAGGCGGGTCATTGGAGAATTTAGGCCATAGTTTGTTCTATGCTGATCGATGAACAGTACTTCATTGTTTCTCAATCTACGAGTCGGAATATTGAATTTTACTTGTCCCAGTAATGATGGAACATTGATTATACCATTTAGTATGCCGAACATATATATGGAGTCAATATTAGTTCTACGTTTTTGTAGACTAGAAATATTTAACATTGACTCTATTTCAGCATAAGAATAATTATCTCTCTCTAGTCCGAGCATCCACGCTATTTTTCGAAGTAAGCGATGTTGGACTGATTCAATGTGATTTATGCGATTGACATAGAATGGAGACCAGACCACTGAGGCATATTCAAGAAGAGGGCGAACAGTTGAGCAATAAAGAGTTTTGATTGTACGGACATTAGTAAAATCAGAGGATATTCTGTTAATGAAGCCAAGTAATTTCAGTGATTTATTTACTGTATTATCTATATGCTCGTTGTATGTCAGTTTATAGTTCAAAACAACTCCTAAATCTCTGATGGACTTGACTACATAAATTTTGGAGTTTTCTAATAGGTACTCGAAGGAAATTGGTTGTTTTGTTCTATGAAATGACATTATTTTGCATTTTTTGATATTTAGTTCTAATTTATTGACTTTACACCATCGGTTAAAAGAATTAATGTCTGATTGAAGAAGAAAGCAGTCTTGTAAAGTTTGAATTATTTTGAGAATTTTGTTGTCGTCCGCGAAGAGCCAAAAACGAGAGTAAGAGAATGATTTAGCAACATCATTAATAAACAAATTGAAAAGCAGGGGTGCCAAATGAGCACCCTGAGGTACACCCGATGTAACATCAATACTGGTTGATAAATAGTTATTTATCCGAACATTTTGTCGAACTTGACGAAGAAGCTCGTTTGCTTTGAAACCGGTCCGTGGAAAAAAAAAATAGTGGTTAATTAGTGGTTGTTCCATTTATTTTATTATCACAAACAACCACAAAGTTAGTGCTTCAAATACAAAATTCAATTAAATTATTTATGTTTATTTCTGCTTCAAAACATTTTATGAAATAAATAATAATCCATCAATAAATTGCTCTCTCCATATGTATTTCTTAAATTAAATTATTTTAATTTAATATATTTTCGACATTATTGAAATAGAAACTGCACTTTTATTCTGCTTGCTATCCTCAAACAGCATATTAATAATTATTCAATGTATTACATTCACCACTCACATACATAAATAATCATACCAGCAATATATTTTAAGTATATGTGTGTAAAATCCGATTAACTAAGAGACGCCATCCCTGACGATAGAAGGGTAAATGTTAATTGATACCTACCCCAGCTAACTAGATAAGTTAAATTAAATCAACTTGTAATTTGTGAAGGGTGGAAGATTGATGCTAGCTTATCATTGATAAACCTACATAGTTATTTGACTTTTGACTGCGATACACACAAACTGCCCAAAGTAAATATTATGTCGTTTCATAAATTTTTAATTTGATTAAATTAGAGAACTAAGTTTATTCAACTTTCAAGAACTTTAATCATAATTACTGTTGTAATAAAATACACAAAATACAGCGTCTCTATTAAATTTTTATATGAAGGCAAAACGATTAGTCTTACGGTTCAGGTGCCAGTCCAAGAACAATAAAATATTTCATGTCGAACCCCCCAGGAATTGAACACAGGAATTTAAAATTGGCAGGTAAACACGCCAACTGCTACACTACGAGACAGATATTTCTCTTTTTTTATTTATCTAAAAAAAAAATTAATGCGCCTGGAAAAAAATAGTTATACGGTATCCTTTAAATATTTCGAAGAAAAATGTTGTTAAAACATGAAGCCTGTTTATCTGAGAGACCTGAAACTTTCTAGTAGACTCATATTCACACGTTCATATACCTATGCGCATGTATATACATACATAAATACATTCATAATGTACATATCGTACAAGCTGAACCCGGCAATGTTTTGCTTCTGGTAGATTTGAGTACGTACTCGTATATTAATATATTGAATGAACACATTTGAAAGTTTGATATCAATTACTGTATTTAGGTAGAATAAGATATGTTCACATAACTTATTATTTTTGTGTTGATATGCAGTGACCGAGTATTAAAATAAATAGGTATTTGAACATTGTTATCTTAACATTGTTTTAAAGATGCCTCCCCGATGTTATGACAACTGCATTTCTGACCTTTAATGCCTAACTAAAATGGACAAAATTTACGTTTTATGGTCCCGTTGTCCAAACTTTAAAATTTAACCAAATCAGTCGTTTCTTCAGACGTTTTACGTTCTTTAAAAAAAGTTATATTTGTATACCATGCGCCCAAAAACGGTAGATAAAACTGTGTTTTTTTAAGTTCCTATAATAAATGATTCATCAATAAAGCAAAACTATTGAGACATGCCGATGGTAAATATATATAGTGCCATAATTCAGGGTGAAAATACGTACATCCGTTTGAATGAAGAAGAGTCAGACGGCCTTTTTTTCTCCAAATAAAACAGATTTAAGTATACTTATAAAGTTTGCTGTATTATGCTTTTACGTAATCAAAGAAACAGGTTTAGTTTTCTTAAATGAAACCATTTACATATTAGTATGCATAGACGCACCCTGAGCCCTCTAAAGTTATGACACTTATCTCATGCCCTAGCTTGTAGTCATTGACAACACGTATTTAGTCATTCTTTAACCGCAAGCCAGATTTGAAATTTAAATACGTGATTGCGCAAAAAAGGTGGAAAAACTATTTAAATAAAAAGAAAAAAGATGATGCAACTTTTCGTTGATAACTTAGGTAATTGTTAATGATTAAATTCCAAAACTAAAAATAATTCATTTGAAATTATTGAATTCAATTAGGTACCTAAGTATTTGTTATTGTTTGAATTCCATAAATTAAAATAACTAATTTTAAAATAAAAAAATCTTTTTGCAAATTTCAAACTCTGCTTTTCTTACTAGAAGGGGTGCACTTTACGTCGAATACGATTTTCAAAAATGTAATTAATGTTATTTTAATATTAGCAAAAATTCAGTAAAACGAAACAAATGGGTAGAAATTCATACTTATTTATATTTTATTTTATTGATACAAATACATACATATTACAAAAAAATATAATAATAACACATCCTAAACTTTATGAGGCCAAGGGCCCTGTGTTGAGTTGGGATACAACATAATGGAAAGTGGAAGCACCGTACATACTTATAAGGAATTTAAGGAAAGCATGTGATTGGGAGCCATGAAAAACAAATGTTTGTAAACATTCATCTACAAACTTTTTTCAAAAATAACATCCGCTCGTTTTTTAATTATATTTATTCTCCTCGAATGCAGCCCAAGTAAATGATGAATAAAACATTTACGCTCCTAACTTTTTTCTACATAACAGATTAAAGATTTTAAGAGTAAAAAATATAAGAGTTATAAATATACCCATTGCAAAGCCCATCATTTTGATAAAAACCGTACGTAAATCGGTTCAGTAGTTACGTAGTTATCGAGAACACACATATACAAATATTGCGTTTTAAATATTAAGAATTTCACCATTCGGTAAAAATCTCCAATTCGCGGTATGCATAAACCTCTTTGATCAATTCGCTGTATCATAAATTTAATAGTACACTCATATAAATGCAAAATTATTTCATACCATAAATGTAAACATCCTTTTATTTTTGATTATAAACTTAATGGCCAAGTTCTTTCGATTGTCACCTCTATAAGAGATCTTGGAGTGATCCTAGATAATAAACTAACTTTTCTGGAACACTTTGATAATATAGTAAACAGATCCTTAAAAATTTTAGGCTTTATTAATAGAACTACGTCTGATTTCCAAAGCATGCTTACACTTAAAACACTTTATTGCTCTTTAGTTCGCCCTATTCTTGAATATGCATCTGTAATCTGGTCCCCTCATTATGCTGTTCATATCAAGCGCCTTGAATCAGTTCAACATCGTTTTATAAGAAAAATTGCATGGAAGATGGGATTGGAAAGAGGAGACTATTCATATTCTGATATGGAGAGGTTTTTAAGCATATCAAGTCTTGAAAAACGCAGATGCATTGCAGATATAATCTGCATGTATAAAATTATGAACTGTCTCATTGATGCCCCTGAAATTTTGCAAAAGATTCTTTTTAACGTTCCCACCCGTAGACTAAGAAATAATGAAATGCTTTTCCTCGGTCACTACAGGACCAATTATGGTGCACAGTCGCCTTTGCCCAGAATGATCAGGCGGGTGAACGATCATCAAGATCTTGATTATTATGGTGTAAGGATGTCTTTCTTTACAAATCAGCTAAAGAATCTGTATAGTTAGCCTATGCTTTTTACTTAATCTAAAAAATCTATCATCTGTCTTTGCTGCTTATTTCTGTTCCTTATATTTTTTTATTCCTTTGTAAAAATTTCTTTTAATTGTAATGTTTATAATGGACTTTGTCCGTAAATAAATAAATAAATAAATAAATAAATATTCACATATACCTATGCGCATGTACATGCATACATACATTCATCAAAGATAAACAATTTTATTTTTGTAGGCGAAACATTATGATTGCTATTTATTTATTTATTTTTATTTTTAAATTGTATTTTCACCATCATGTGTGTAATTACTACCGTTATTAATAATTAAGTTAGTACTTTGAATTTTTGAAGAGCAAGTCACGCTGAAATGACTTTCATACTACATGAATGAATGTCATTTCTCAAGTCAAAAGGATCATTCCTTCATCAGTTCCGCAAACCCCATATCCAGCCGCTTCCCTAGTTCACCACCGGTGCATGTCGTTTCATTAATCAAACACGTTTTTAATATCGATAAAAAAAAAATATAAAAAAAATCGAATTTCCAAAATTAAATGTTATGATATTTCAAAAGTACATTCACCATATAAAAAAATTCCTCTGAAGTTTCGTGGCATGGCTCTGAAACACATTGATATCGAAAAATCAAGTTCAAGGTAAAAATGGGCCGCTCGGGTCCTCAGCAAAAATAAAAAATCTTATATATTCGGCTGACGCCATGCTTTAAATAAAATTTTATTCACGTAAGATTAGCGTCTTCTGGGTTAAGAGGAAAAATAATATCCAGAGCTTAAAAGGGAAGCTTAGAAATGATTAGTAGAGTTTTACAACCAACTTACTTTAATAGTGGACAAAAAAAACAGAATGAAATTGTCGACTCTAATTATAAAGTTGTTTTTATTAGTCGTGTCTCAAAAAGTGAACCTTTTAACAAATTGTTAAATAAATAAACAGGCATTGCCTTCTCAATAAAGTTGTTTCATTGTATGACTTAAAACCTTTGCTTTTTACTTTCACCTCGCTTGCGACCACGACCCCCCGAGCAAGGCTTTGCGACCCCCCTAGGGACCGCTACCAGGTTGAAAATTACTGCTGTAGAGGGAACATTAATTTACATAAATTATTTTCGTATTTTTTCTTTTTTGTTTAAATAAAAATCTTACTTCCTAGATTTTGTGGACAGACCGTAGAAGTTTAAACTAGAATCTTGTTAAATAACCCACCTCAGACGGAAGTTTCTTGAAAGACCAGAGAAATTCGTCACTAACTGACAAGCTTGTCAAACAAGTCGGCTTCTTCGCTAAGTGCTAGTGAAATTACTTCGAATTATGTCATTTAAGAAACTCCAGTAGTCGCACAATTATACACTATTAAATTAACCGAATTTAATTTTGACTTCGACAAATTTGAGAACCTTCTTTCTAATTAGTTTAAGATTCTAATTGGTTTGGGTCAAAATTAAATTTTCATTATCGAGAAACTTAACCAGAACCAATATGACTGAGTAATTAAATAGTGGTTTAAAACTTCCGTGTCTAAAATTTATATTTTGAAATGGTTTTTGACT
This sequence comes from Micrasema longulum, assembly GCF_059751315.1. Taxonomy (NCBI): domain Eukaryota; kingdom Metazoa; phylum Arthropoda; class Insecta; order Trichoptera; family Brachycentridae; genus Micrasema; species Micrasema longulum. Next base: position 443,712 of record NW_028277297.1, read on the forward strand.
ACGCATTAATGTCGTATTACGTATCTGTATCCAAGTGGTTGAAGAATACAGTTCTGTGTGTGAAGTAGAACCAAAACCCAGAACGAATAGTACTAACTTCATGGTTGCTCGGAAATCAACAAGAGATAAATTTATTTTTGATGTTTGAAGCACTTACTTTGTGGAACATTATTATTTCATTTATTAAAATAAAATAAAATCACTTTGTTTTTATGTATTTTTATAATTTAAAAACCAACTAGTTTCATCATCAACTAGTTTCATCAAACATCACGCACTTTTGAAACTAGAGTTAAAGAACATATGAGATGTCTTAAAAACAATAATTTTTCTGAGTTTGCTGGACATATCCTAATAAATAGTCACTCATTCAACTATAAAAATGGCATCAAAATTTTACATACAAACAAAAAAGGATATGCACTTGATTATTTTGAAATATTGGAGATTAGAAAGACTGTAAATAAAAATTTAAATAAAATTAATAATTCAATAAACCTTAGTCAAAGTTTCATTTTAAATAATGTTCCCTCTTCCTAAATCCACACACAAACCCACTTTTTTCTACTCCCATAGCCACGCCCACTCTACCTTCACTGTGAAAATTTTATATTTGTTATGTTAGTTTGTAATTAATCCTCAAGAAGGCAAAGTGTTGCCGAAACTAGTTGGTTGTCAAATTATACAAATATAAGTGGGACAAAAAAACAAAGTCTTTTATTTTATTTTAATATAAACATGCTTTACTGTGTAGTTATTGGCACATTTCACTGCCAATCTTGAGATCTTAAGTTCGATTTTTGGAAGAGTAGAAGAGAATACAGTTTTTAAAAGTGGTTCAAAATGCAATATTTCATTGTTTCTGAACTGGCACCAGAAACGTAAGCTATGAAAAATATCATATATTTTTACCTACATAGGAGGTACATAATATAATGTAAGAAATAGATATTATAAATTGATATTTTTCTGTGGTTCTGTGTGATAAAACAACTCTCATACATGAAATCAACTCAAACGGTGTAACTTCGTGATATATTAGATTATAAATATATATTATCTATGACTTTAATATATAATTCATTAAAAAATAAATCAAATATACCACTATGAATTCAGTCGATATTAGGTATGCAATTGAAATGTCAACTGGCCGCATTGTTCTAGTAATTAACAGTCTTAAAAACGGCCGCGTGGAGCACTATATGTCCTGAAATATGACGCATGAAAGTAATTATGGTCTTATGTCAAAAGTACCATCTCAAAGAAAAATAATCCTTAAGAAACAATGTTTGAAATACTGTTTTCCAAATCAAGAATCTTTAAATAATTTGTGTAATCTGCAAATTTCATCGAGGAAAAAAAACCCGCACTGGGGTTAATACATTCAAAATATAGTATACTTATTTGTATGAAAAAATAAGCTGGAATAATCAGCTACTTTCTTGGCTCACCGCAGGCGCTGGGCGCGCTTTATTAAAATTTATATTTACATTTGGATAAAAATACAAACGGTGGAAACGATTTAAAACAAATGGTTATTATTTATTTGTTTTTTTTTGTAAATTACAATGAAACATTATTATGATCAGTCAAATATAATGGTAAGCTGTACATAATCGCTTCTTTACACGGATCGCCCCTGTCGCGTGAATAGTTTGTTTATTTAGAAATTCTACTTATAATGAAGACAATATACGTAGAAAGGAAGATCTGTTGATGTATTATGTCAATAGTCCGTCTTCTCCTGAATGAGTTTTCTTTGGTTTCCTCATCATAAAGCAAATTAGGAGAAATTCATTTGCAAGACCATAGCGGATTATCCTACCAGATCCTCACACTATAGTTAAAGTGGTTAAAAGGAACATCCCTTTTTTCAAAAAATTTAAGCCTTTAAAATAATGAGTGTAAAAAAACACATTTACAGAATTGAAATATAACAAATTCAAAAAATATATCTTTTTAACTAACCGATAGCAAATCAAAAGCTCTTTTTTTCCTTTTTTACAACTTTCTCAATATGTGTTGTAATAACGCAAGTATTTTTTATTTCAAATCTGGTTTATTATAACTAATGTTGTTCAAAAGGAAATTGGTAAAAGCCCATCGAAAATTTATTTGAATTTAACCATATCTTAAGGGAACCCTTATTTTGGGTTATGGTGGCTACAATTTATGGAAATGCATTTCCTCTTCGGTCGTTTTCATCCCTTCCCAACTTCCGCCATGATAAAACGTTTACCAGCAATATGGGTTTTAAGTAACCAAAAACATTCTAAGGGTTAACTGTTGTTCCCTTAATGAACTTAATTGTTAAGAAAACCTTTTCCATTTTCATTAGTAGTAGTATAGTCGCCCAGCTTGCCAATGGTCAAATTTTGACAAGTAAAAACATTGTTTACAGCTTTGTAATTTAAAAGCTAAATTGTTTTCTGACAATTTTACTGCCCTATGTCCAAAATTCTTCAATTCTTACAAGAGCTTTGATAATATTGCAAATCAAGTTGTGGTCCCGTGGCTAGCATTGTGAACTCACAGATCACAGGTCCAAGATTCGAGCTCCACTCTACCCCAACTTGATTTCCATTTTCTAATAGTGAGTTATTTACAACTCTTTGAAAATGGCCCTAAAGATGAAATATTTTGATAAACTAAGAGAACATAAATATTTATTTTTCATTCAAAAAACAGAAAAACATAAATTAAACTCGATCATTAAAAACTACAACTTTTATTGAATCAGTAATCGTTGTTTGTTTGACGATGCACACATTTGATATAAATGTAAATTAATCTATGTGTGAAGGGTACAGAATATGGGAGATGAATTTTGAAAATTTAAATTTTGAGATATAACGTTTTTGTGTTTTAAAACCTCTTGGACATTTGAATTAACTTGTAAATCTAGAGAAATTTACTTTATGTAAGACAGGAGGTAAACTTCAAAAATGCTCATGTCCACTTTTGTTCAAATTTAGTTATTGTGACTTTTAGTTTCTGAAGTTTCTATTTTAAACCAGAACAGTGAGGGTTTAATTGAATTTGAAATTGAAATTTACTCATTTAAAAATATTTCATTTTTGTCCGAAAAGAAGTGAAATTGACACATTTGAAGCAAAACGATGCTCTTAAATAAACTCACAAAAATATTCTGAAAAAAAAACTCGATGTTCAGTACATCCTGCACCCTTTATTTGTCAATTATTTTCATCTCATTTGTTAATGCACAATAATAAAAGATTTTAGCAGGCTCTTACATAAGCGTAAGAAGATTCCCGTTTTACATGGTTGCCCATAATTTTTTTTTTTTTCAGTTATTTTATATTTTAAATTAAACCGCATTATCAACAAATTCACAGCTAAAACGTTTACCCTACTCGTCCTCCCAGTAAAATAAATTATGATTTGACCTTCGCCTTTAAACTTGCGCATGCATATAGAGAAGGAATATTACTTCCACATGCCATCAAGCGCGCTTCTGAAGTTCATTTTGTTCGCGTTCTACAAGCATGTGTGCATTCGTTTTAAGCCTACCCTCGTAATAAGAAACAACAAAAGTTATTCAAGAGTGCAATTTAATTTCTCCAGAGTGTAAATAATTAATTAAATAACAAATTACAGCAGGGATAGAGAACATTTAAGAGGGGAATATGGGAAAATAGTCGTTAACAGGGGTTATGACCTGTCATTAGCTGGTTTAAGAGGCCACTTTACACATTGTGTAACATTCCACAACCGCAAAACAACCGCAAAACAACCGCACCCGCTATTTACTTACCGCCATCCACATAAGTGATCCCGTAACCGCTACGATATCCTTAAATTTAGTTAGAAAATGAAGTGTCTCAAAACCAGTTCTCAGTTTTCCAGTCAACTGACCAGGATTGGTAGAGGTTAAAGGCTTTTTGCACTCATCTTCTGCGATACTGAAATCCACGTCTTCAATTCCTTGCTCATTGAAACTCCCCTCCCCGCCAGGCCATTTGGACTCTCCAGACCAAGATTTTTAATTTTCAATTCTTAATTTAAAACATTTATGAATCAACTGAATATCAACAATGCGGTTTGGAGTAAGAAATGTGTAGTTTACAAACAAGGAATCTAATAACGGAAATGAAAAACTGATATTTTTACAATAAAAAAAGTTTCATTTGTGAAAGTTTCAAGTTTTTAAGCTCATTGAGAAGAACTGGAAGTATTATTGTATAAGTATAAACCATGGCTCTCAGAAGTGTGGTAAAACGATGTATGATAGATGCACAAATGTCGAAATCCGTGAAGTGTGTAAGGCTGAGACATGCATTATTGACCGAATCAAGAAAGGGGTGCTGCGTTGGTTTGGACATGTAGAGCGAATGGACAGCGAAAGAACGGCCAAATGGATCTACGATGCAAATGTTGATGGATGCAGAAAACGAGGAAGACCGAGAAAGACATGGCACGATCAAGTCCATCAAATACTTGAAGATGAACATGTCAAAAGTAGGAATAATCGGCGTGCGTGCATGAGATGATGTATGAATGTAGAGGAAGCGAGGTCTGTATGCCAATATAGAGTGTTTTTGCGTTCTATCCTCTCTGCCTACTCCTACGGGGAAACGGCTTGATGATTTTTGTTTTGTTTGTTAAACCATGTTGACTGATGCTGATTAAAATAACCGACATAAGATTAGTGATGTTACTCGTTAAGTCGGCTTACAGGAGACGTAATGATCATAATCGAATGTAAAATTTCTTTCAAGATAATTTCTGATTTTGGTTCTGCAAGAAACAGAACTCGCGATACTCGTTTTGCAAGTTAAGAATAAATGTATAGCCGGAACATATATGCAGTGTTGGTCATTTGCCAAATTAAGACAATACATTTTGAATGGATTACTTCGAAAATTGGTGTCAAAAACATGCAATAAAAGAGGTTAAAACAAAATTAAAGCCAATAATAAGTATGTATGGATCTTTAAAAAGAAAATTAAAATAATCAAACATATGTGTGGTATAAATGACATAAAATATCATTTTGCGATGAAAGTAATATACAAGTGTGATTCTTAATTTGTTTAATTTATATTTTAAAAATTATTTCTGATTATCTTTTTTGCATTGTTTTCTTTGGAATTTGATTATTTATTATATTTACCTTTTTTTCTAGATTGTGATTCTATGTCACTGTAATTTGATCTTATTAATTTTACTATGTATTTTTATTGTTATTTATTGTGGCTTGACACGGCATAGCCTAAAAAGCCTTAATAAGTTCAAAAATATTTAATCTTGTAATTTTGAAATTAAAAAAAATAAAATAATAATATGCCTATTAAAAAAAAACATTTATGAAAACTAACCAATAATGGTATAACAGCCCCCAAATATAGCTGAAAAAATTCAATCAGATTATATCAAAAATGGGAAATATAAAAAAAAAACAAAATAATTATTTTTAATTAAATTCTGGTTTACCTTTCATGTATATTGTAAAAAAATAAAATAATTTAAATAATATAAAAAAATATGTAAAAAAAAATTATATTTCACTGTAAATTTTATTGAAACGAAGAAGCAAATTTATGTAAACATAATAATAAATTTGAGAATTGATTCTTTTAATATAATAGTCAAACGTTTATAAAAAAATATGTACATATGTTTTTAAAAAATGATATGTTTAACCATTTAATTCAACTGAAGCATTTTAATTTGCGAGTTTCAACTAAGAATATTTTTCTCTAGGAGTTCGGAAGATAAATGTTTTAAAAAATATATTTTTAATTTTTTTTTTTATTACTCTCCCTAATTTGACGATAAGTACAAAACCGTTGTACAGGATAGCAGTATAACTTTGTTGTGGCATCTGGTAGACAAGTGTTTTGGTATTTCGTAAATTCTCCAATCGTTAGACTACACTAGCTCGGAAACGAGTATGAAAAAATTATATGTTTCGTTCTTCTTTATCAGTCATTAGATTAACAATTAAAAGGGTGAAAAAATCAAAATTAATGATGATTTGTACAATTTTGATTCCTGAAACTGTTTTATTTTTTTAATCACATTTGATTATTAACATTCCAACTATTTAATATTTATTTAAGTTTACTCATAAATCATAATGTAATTCGAAACCATTTTTTAAAAAGCAGTTAATAAGATAAGTACCTATATATTTACTTTATTTAAATTTTGTACCAGTAATTAAAAAGCCCCCCAGGAGTACATAATAAATAAATATTTTTGAAATATATGTTTATGTAATTATTTTTATTTTTGGTATTGTTTAATAATATGTATGTTTTCACTTTCCATTATGTTGTATCCTAACACATAACAAAGCTCCTGGCCTCATAGAGTTAGATATACGTTTTTTTATATGTATTTTAGTATAAATTAATAATTTTAATAAAAATAAATTTTAACTTACAAATTACATTAGAGATGGAAAAAATATAAAAGTACATCATTCTTGATTCCCTAGTTACACATATATAATACCAGAAAACAGCAACACTACCACATTATAAAAGTTAAGACATGCAGGGAAGTCAAAAACACAACAGTGACATACCTTTCTATTTGAAGAATTATATCGGAGACAAATTTTAAATCAAGATTAAAAAACACATGTTGACTTTACTAACCAGCGCCAGCAGTACTATTCTAAACCGCTCTTGCGGCCGTAGACAATACTTTTATCTCGTGTATTTACATACATTCGTCGGTGTCTTAGTGTAATGGTCAGCGCATTTGCCTACCACACAAAAACTCTCGAGTTCAATTCCTGATATGTTTGATATGAAATATTTATTAAAAATGGTTTTTTTACACCAGAATATTTCATAGTCCTTGAAATGGTACCTGAAGGGTAAGACTGATTGTCTTACTTTCAAGTTAAAAAAATAATCAAGATATCTTGCGATTGGTGTACCAATGCAGTGCCCGATGCACTTTCCTGTGCTGAAAGGAAATGATGATGATTTACAAGATACACGAGATAAATGTTTTTTTTCAGCCGCGAGAGCGTTTGGAATATCACCACAGACGAGACGCGATTTGACTTGATCTTTTAATGTTTGTTTCGCAGCCGTATTGCCAGTATAGTTGGAATACATTTTGGCTAGTCAAATTAGAAAACGGATCCTTACTGAAAAAGTTATCTTATTTTGGCTGACGATAGGCCCAATCAACGATTAGCCGTTTAGCATTA